>NC_051185.1:37717651-37794545 GCF_013339695.2 Rhipicephalus sanguineus
ACGGGCTAAATCAAAAACAATACAGTGAAAATGGCACTAGCGAGGTTGAATGAGGCAGTATAATGCAAAGCAACATTACTTCAGTTTTACCATTGCCTAATTTCATCAGAAAACTCCCGAGAAGTTTTGGCGATGCCTTTCCACACAGAAAAAGGCAGTTGATCGAATTATGTGCGATGGCGTGACTATCGATGATAAACGCAGTATAGCTGAAAGGTTCAATGAATATTTCACAGTGTTTTTTTAATCAAACTGAACCGTTACGTCAGAGCCGTAATAGCCTGCATGAAAATTCCACCCTAATTTCAGAAGCTGGTGTTGTTTCTATGTTGCTGAATTTAAAGACAAAAACGTCGCCGACTGACCTGATAATATACCAAACCCCTTTCTTCGTCGTTATGCTGAAGTGCTTTCGAAATATCTTCTTGTTATTTTCCGCGCTTCCTTGTCATCAGCTGGCATTCCTGTTGATTGGAAACAGCACGAATCGTTCCCGTCTTAAAGAAAGGAGACAGCATGCTATTAACAAACTATCGACCGATCGATCTCATTGACGTCATCATATTGCAAAATGCTGGAGCACGTCATCGCGAATTACATAAACAAGTTTTTAGCTGATAATAGTAAATTAACTCCGTTTCAACATGGTTTTAGAAAGGGGCTCTCTACAGTCACCCAGTTGACAACAGTCGTACATCGCTTAGCTCGGTTCTAGACAAATCAGGTCAGGTCGATGTTATTTCCTGGACTTTAAGAAGGCTTTTGACCTTGTATGTCATTCTAAACTAATCTTAAAGCTTCAGGCACTAGGCTTACCAGGTTTTATTATTTCTTGGGTTGCAGCATACTTAAGCGACAGAGTGCAATTTGTGTGTATTGATGGCCATTGCTCAAGGCAGCTACCAGTGACTTCTGGTGTGCCACAAGGAAGTGTCCTTGGGCCATTGTTGTTTTCTATGTACATAAATGATATCGTTGATGTAATTAGTGAGCCGGTTTGATCAGACTTTTTGTGATGATTGCGTGCTGTTTAATGAGGTGAAATGTTCTGAGGATCAAGTACTCCTTAATTATAATTTACAAGAAAAATCATAAATGGTGCGAACAACGGGACATGGTTCTCAATGCCCAGAAAACTGTTTTCATGAAATAACAGAAAGAGCCATTGTCTTTCCTTTCCGTACTCCGCTTGCATCAATTCCGCTTGTTGAAGTTACAAACTACAAATATCTCGGTGTCACTATAACAAACACGCTAAAATGGAATTCACACATATCAAACATATCTGCGTCCTCCTTCCGAAAACTCTGCTTACTCAGACATAAATTAAAACAAGCACCAGCTGAGGCAAAACAGTTAGCATACTTATCACTTATTCGACCGAAGCTTGAATACGCCGCTATTGTTTGGGACCCACATACTAAACAAACATCGATGCTCTCGAAAGGATTCAACGAAAAGCTATACGGTTTATTTATTCAAAGTATCGGAAAACTGACTCTCCAACACTTTTATGTGTGAACATGGTATCCAAACATTGCAGCTACGGCGTAAGATACAGAGACTGAAGTTTCTTTTTCAGCTAAAAAACAGAAAAATAGCTTTAAATCCACATGAATACATATCACCCCTCTTAACCCGAGAAACGAGGCATCGTCATGCCGAGTGTCTTACGCCCTACAGCACCAGAACCAATGCGTTTAAATTTTCATTTTCCCTCGTACGATAAACGAGTGGAATGCCCTACCATTGACATGGTTACATAGTGGCGGAACTAATAGAGCAAATGATTAAATAGACGTATGTCGTTTTGTTTTGATGTAACCCATACCTGCTGTATTTACTGTATGTCACCTTACCTACTTATATTTTATGATTACTGTATGTGTGTGTATACATTCTACCTTTGTTGTGTGTATTGCAATGCATGGCGATTTGCTTTGCCTTTTTGTTATTGTTGCACGGATCTAACTGTTTACAATGTATAATGTTCAGTTGAATGTAATATTGTAACCACTCCTGCTTGGGCCGCTCAATGGGCCTGCAGTATCCTATAAATAAATAAATAAAATAAATAAATAAAACACTAATTTTAAACATTTTCGGATTGTTGCTCAAACAAAAATTCGGCAGATCCCAATTCTTCTGGGAATCTATTTCATGCGAAGCAGTCAGCGAGTACTTCTATGGCTGCATTTTATGGCTTTTAGCCAAGCGTTACGAGGTTGATCAAGGTGATTTTGTAAGTGTAGTAGCTGTGTGCACATGTTGGGCTTACCAGGCGCGTCCACAACATTGGCGTTTAAAGTGTAACTTATGGTGCGACGTAACGTCAGCCCTCACGTTAGAGTACATACGTCAGTATTATCGAAACTAAATGCACTTTACGGTGCAATAATCATACGTATCATACGTAAATCATACGTAAATCATACGTAAATTCATACGTAATATCATACGTAAATACGTAAATAAATACGTAAATAAATATCATACGTAAATTTCGTTAATGTATTCTACCGTGGTCGAGCAATGCTTCATTATAGCTTGCTGAACCATGGGAATACAAATGTTATGTTTATTAGACTGCTATAAAAGCGAAGCCAACACTGGAACCAGAGACGTTAACCTGACATGACGCCTGTATCGTAGGAGTACATGTTTATTGCATTGTTACACAATATATACCCAGCACCACAACCACAATTGATGTTGCACCGAAATTACGCCTGCATTGGGTGTTTTTCCAAAGCAGTTTCTAGACCTGGCGTGGCTCTGTGGTAGAATACCTGACTGCCACGCAGAATCCTTGGGTTCGATTCTTGCTGAGATCCTAGATTTGATTCTTTCCATTCGAGGTCAACGCTGCCGATGTCGGTTTTTCTTAATGCTCTGGCATTTAAATTACCAATGTGTGTTCTCGCCGTTGCTAGGCAGATATAAACTGTCGGTCACCTGTGGCGCATACCCCGTGCACCGCGGCCCGTGGTAAACGGGTGTGTGCCACACGTGTCTGGAGGAAAGGGTTTGACGACGTACGCGACAGGATTTTCATATTATTCATGTCATGACCCGACGTCATATTCGTCAAATCCTCTTGTCTCCCATGCAATTTTGGTCTACACCAAGTAAAGGAGGCGATCATGAGAGCACCCAGACGTAGGCGGCTAGATAGATAGATAGTAGATGATTAGATAGATAGTAGATAGATAGATAGATACGTAGATAGAAACGCTCAAAGTGCCAAAGGTTTGCTAAGAAATGCAGCAAGATAGAGAATTACTAAGCAGTAATCAGAATAAAAGTGACCTACAGTTGTGACCATGACTCAGCCGGAGTGACATTCAAATTCGTGTTAAAATGAGCGAATTGGTTAAGCATCATGTCATTGGTTCCTGCGTAGGTGGCGTTCAAATTCCCGTGATCGAGCGTTTGATTCTTGACCGCAGACGGGAAGGGAGCAGTGTTCATATATATATATATATCATATATATATATATTATATATATATATATATATATAATATATATATATATATATATATATATATTGTGATACGACGTCAGGTACGACGGAACGATTGTTGTATTTACAGCGAAGGCGCGCGAACCAAAAACCGAACACCGGCGATCCAACACGATGATGATGATCACGATGATTTGTATGCACAAGTGAAGATGATGACCGACACAGTCAGCGCTCATACTATTTTCCCCTTCACGGAAGCGGTCAGCAAGACGTCCATTTAGTAAGGGTACGAACGCCGGATATAGGCTTCAGGCGAGACACATGGGTGATCTCGGCACCGCGACGGCGGGGACGGTCCGAAGCCGAACTAACAGGAGCGACGCGATAATTCACCGCAGACGTTCGTTCAAGCACGGTGTAAGGGCCCAGGTATCTGTGAACGAATTTTTCACAGAGCCCCGGTGTGCGAACAGGGGTCCAGAGGAGCACTTCGTCGCCTGGGTGGAAAGACACAACTCTACGTGTCTCATCACAACGAACCTTTCCTCTTGGCCTGAATGGCAGAGGTGTTTGCGTCGGGCATTTCACGGCAGCGGGCGACGCGGGCAGCGAACTCTTCTGGAAGGGACGCTGATGGGACAGAGGCGCGGAGAAGAAGCTGGTGTCCAGAACAAAGACGGTGCACGGTCATACACGAGGAAAAACGGGCTGTAGCTTTTAGTGCGTTGTATGGCCGTATTGTAGGCAACGTGACGAAAGGCAGTATTGTGTCCCAGTTCTTGTGATCGGGCTGAACATACATAGAGATCATGTCGGACAACGTCGGTGAAAGCGCTCGATGAGACCATTTGTCTGCGGGGATATGCCGAGGTGGTCTTATGGATGGTGTCAGAGGCCTGTAGGACTTCAGCGAGGACATGAGACAGAAACGTCTTGCCACGGTCACTAAGGAGGATTGGCCTCACATATATATCTATATATATATATAATATTATATATAGATATATATGTATATATAATATATATATATATATATATATGAGTATATATATATATATATATGTATATATATATATATGATATATATATATATATCTATATATATATATATATATATATATATATAATAATATATATATATATATATATATATATATCAAGGAGCGCGAAAGAGCTACCGAAAAATTCGAGAACGAACAATACTTGTGCGGTAGTGTGTACCGAACGCTGCTCCCTTATATATATATATATATATATATATATATATATATATATATTATATATATATATATATATAATATATATTATATATATATATATATATATGATATAACGCCATAATGTATAGATTTTCTTCAAAGTGGAAACTGGGACTCTGTAAGTATTTTTCGAGGAGTTATATACTACTGCCTGTAGTGAGCCCGCAAAGAAAAAAAAACGATGTGTCGAATAACCTTACCCCAAGAAACCAACGGAGGAGCAGTGATAATAAAAATATTTTTTGCTGTATCTGCAAATTTAACCGTGTTGACGTGCTCGGCTGTTTCGAGTCCTTAGAAGAACTCAAAATTAGCAACCAGTGTTCAGAACCTGCGCGAGAGCATGTTCATCGACACGAATAATTAAAAGGGTAACCTACTCATGAAACCAAAACTCGCCGATGATGGGCTGGGGTAGTGCTTGAGATAGACATTCCTAAGCCATGACAGGCAATTCACCGCTATTCTTAAAACGGGATGTATACAACAATTGCGCTTGGGTCGGCAAAAAAATTGGAGCTCACTCAGACTCACTGAAGAAATACATTTTGCTCCGAAGGCTCACTCGGGCTCAGACTCACCAATTTTCGTCAATCGGACTCACTCAGACTCACTAAATGTTTTCTCAACCGGACTAACTCGGACTCAAACTCACCAACATATTACTCAGCCGGACTCACTCAGACTCACGGCTTGACCTGTATCTGAGTGAATCTGAGTGAGTCGATTCATGAGTCTGTTAGCGTTAAATCAGCTTTTTCGGTCATGGTGCCGATGCTCTTCAACGCCAATATCTCACGTAATCGGTGCTCTACGATGCGCCTTTTGATCTTGCACCATCAAACACGTATTATAAGTGGCTTAAATCATGCAAGGACAGTTTTATGAAATACGCGACTCACACGAGATATATTATCAAGAACTTCCCGTGAAAGAGTTTGCACGGGGAGGTCAACGCCCCCCCCCCCCCCCCACACACACACACCTCGCACCTCTGATCAATAAATATTGAGGTGGCGCATGAACGCTCGTGCGTTGACATATGTGTGACTAGACTTGGGTATAATGGTAAGCCGATATAAGACTGATAGTAATGCTTAATGATGAGTAGATATGACCATAGGTCGGCAATAGACGGTGTAGCCCTCTCGGACTCACTAAAAAGAAATATATTTTGTGCTTAGGGCTCACTCGTACTCAGACTCACCAATATGTTTCTCAACTGGACGCACCTGGACTCAGGCTCACAAAAATTTTCCTCAGTCGGACTCGCTCCGACTAAAACACACCAAAACATTACTTACCCGGACTCGCTCAGAGTCAGACTCATGGCCCGATCTGAGTCTGAATGAGTTTGAGTGAGTCGACTCATGAGTGAGTTTGCCGACCTGTGCAATTTCGTAGTATTGGTAGTAACATACGGGGCTGAAAAACTTGGAGGATAACAAGGAAACTCGAGAAAAAAAGTGAAGTACCGCGCAATGTATGACGGAAGAAAGAAATGGCCCGCATTAAGACACCGAATGATATGTAGAGGAAATAAGGGAACAAACAGGCGTTGCCGACATCCTAGTTAACATCATCAGAAAAAAGGGGACTTGGGCAGGTCACTAATACGAAGGACCGATAATTGATGTGCCGTTAGTGCGGCGTAATGGATACCGAGAGAACAGAAACGAAGTCAATGACAGCAGAGTGTTAGGTCGAGGTGATGAAATTAAAAATGTCGCAGGAATAAAGTGCAATCAACTGTCGCGGGATAGAGGGAATCGGAAATCGCTAGAGAAAACCTCAGTTAAGTGGTCACTGAATAGGTTGAAGATGATGATAATTATGTTATGATGCTCACAGAGGCGTTTCGTGGACTGACCGAAAGAGGGCTTAATCACAGCTGAATGAACAGTGTGCCCTAGCTGTTGAATATACAAGTTAACTGGATTTACCGTAACCTAGCATTCTAAGCTATAAGTCCTGATGAAAAAAAGCCGGCAGATCCCACGCATTGTGGGAATCGATGTAATGCGAAGCAGCCAGCAAAGAGCTGCATACACCGCCTTGTATGTCATTGAGGAAAATGCGTGTCATGGTTTTTATGTTAACTCCTATTATTTATGTTCGTCACACAGTAACGTCGCGCAATACCAACTTCGGGGTAGATCAAGCTAGAGAAACGGCAGCCAGCGCTCCATGAGCGTGGCACGTAAGTCATGCTGTGTATGACATGCGTGTCATGATTTTCATGTTAACTCGTGTTATTTATGTTCGTTACACAGTCACGTCACAAGATACCAATTTTTGTGTATATAAAGCTAGCGAAACGGCTGCCAGCGCCCCATAAGCGTGGCATGTAAGTCATGCTGTACATGACATGCGTGTCATGATTTTCATGTTAACTCGTGTTATTTATGTTCGTTATTACAGTCACGTCTACAAAGATACCATTTTGGTTGTATATAAAGCTAACGAAACGGCCGCCAGCGCCCAGGAGAGTGGCATGTAAATCATGCTGTACATGACATGCGTGGTTCATGATTTTTCATGTTAGGACATGTCATCATGTTCGTCATACAGTCCTGTTACGCATACCAATTTTGGTGCACATTCGATTAACCATTGCGACCAGGAGAGCACAAGTCGTAGGTGGCTAGACAGGACAGACAGACAGACAGACAGCCAGACAGACAGACAGACAGACAGACAGAGGACAGACAGACAGGACAGATAGATAGATAGATAGATAGATAGATTAGATAGATAGATAGATAGATGATAGATAGATAGATAGATAGATAGACTAGATAGATAGATAGATAGATAAGATAGATAGATACGCTCAAAGCCGCAGAAGTTCGCTAAGAAATGCTTCGCATTTAGTACGTCAAATCAATTAAAACGGTCGTTTTTTAATTGTCAACTCAAACTGCTAATGTGATCGTTTACACTTAATTGTATTGGCAAAAATGAAAGCTTAGAAGCTTTCCATTGAAGCTGGTTCAACATTGTCTGCTCGGTGCACCGGTGTACGAACAATGAGCTACAATTTCCCAACCTATGGCAAGAGAAAGAAAAAGAAACGCGGATACCATGAGAATAAATTGCTTGACTCGTATCCCACGAAGTAAAATGCACTGCAATGAAACATTTCACGTGTAACAGCAGCGCCAGAAGACAGCCTAGGGAGCAGAAGCAAGATTGGAGAGGCGGGATAAACATCTGCCGTCATGACTGCAATAACTCATCGCGAAGCAATAGCGTCCGTAATCTGGAAAAGTTCACATGCGCGTGACATGCGCATGTGAACTTTCCCAGATTACGTACGGACTAACTTGTGCTTCCAATAGAACATTCCCAAGCTTAATTTCGGCGAAGCTTAGTGCGTGACACTCCCGCGTTAACGACGAAGTATAAATGCGTGGTTGTGTTCAACGGGTCGTATCTATTTGCCCCCAGTGACCCATGTCGGCGACTTCGGACTACTAAATGTTAGTACTGCCCTCTGAACTTTGTGAAGTGCTTATTGGTAGCATCGCATGACTGAATTTGTGAAGATGAGCGACAGCGTAGTCAAAGGCACCGAATAGGTGTGCTATAGAGGTTGTCTGAACAGGAAACACTCAGAGGGTCCCTTATGCAATCGCCTAAGACAACTGGAAGGCGAAAGCATTTTCTTGTTCTTTTTCTTCTCGGTCGACGTGCTGATCCTCCCCTCCAGCGTAACATTCAAAAGCTTTCCGAGTTCAACGTGCTTTTGCACTGCCTCCCGGATCGGAGGCATTACAAGCTTTCTGCTCCTAACATGGTCTTGCAGAGCCTCCGTGATCGGCCCGCCTTTAATCAAGTGACGATGCCCTTCGATGTCGCCACTACGATGTGTCAAATTCTGGCGATCTGTGACGTCATGCTGACGTCATGTTACACTGAGGTCATGTGAACTTTTGGTACGCCGACTGCACACACACACACACACACACACACACACACACACACACACACACACACACACACACACACACACACACACACACACACACACACACACACACATTCACTTGAGTATCGATCACGTGACTTTGAACCCACTTTTATTACTTTTTTTTGCATCCTTCAACGCCAAAGCCGGTCTCGCGAAGTATCGAGAGATATTGCCAAATCGCGAAGACGCCGACGGTCACTTTTCGCGTTTGATGAGGCATCTAAGGCTTTCGCCATAATAGGGGCCTCATACCTGTTAGCTGATGTTTCGATGGGTGGTATATTCGTTAAAGGCGCCATATGTTGGTTGGTCATTGACGCCTTTGACCAAGATAGGCTCACGTTACGTATACGAAAACATCGGCTAGCCTGCATTATGCCCTTATTCCCCCCCTGCACGTCGGATTTTCTCACTATGATTGCGCACTACAAATAAATGGGCAGTACACATCATTCTGTGGTGATCGTGTCTACAAAACATGAGTGGCTGCTCCGCAGAAGGGCGGCCATAATTTGATACAGAAGGTAATGCCTTTCTGAGGGAGCCGGGCTTTCTGCGAATGTGAGCCACGGACTGCAGCTGCGAATGTGAGCCACGGACTGCAGCGCAGTGATCGAGTCACTGACTATGACACGCAACTTCAGTTAACCCTCTAATCTGAGACGCTCAGTGACGACACTAGAATGGTGCCGCAATGAAAAATAGCGATAAAAACATGAGGGACCCATCACCTGAATATTACAACGTACTGAGGCTACAGTGTCCACAAGAAAGCGGGGGAAAAAAAAAACTAACTTTGCTTATGGACTCTTGCCGAGGTAAAGACACAGAGTGCCTGAGTTGTCAGTGGTGCTGATCTTCTGGAAATGCGGTAACAGGACAGTTCAACATCTTGCAACTCTTCCTATTTACAAGAAAATCATTCTTAAAATCTTAGCTAGATGGCATCTACAACTTTAGGTGCAATCGAAACAATGTTTTGCAAAGAACACGCACCTTTTTCACGGTAAACAAGCATTCATCACAGAGAACAAGAAGACATGCGTTTCGAGACTCTTTCAGTTGCCTTGTTTTCATAAGCAACATAAAACTTTCAAAATGTAACAAAAGTTTTCAATGGATTTCGTGAAGGGCCTGTAACGTACGTTGTCACGTAAAGAAACACGTTTTTGTTTTCGTTTTTTTCCTGCTTTAAAAAGGCCGCAAGAGCGTGGTTTCAATCCATGACTTCGCACAAATCTGCAGACTAGCAGATATCCATTGAGGCATTGAGGTGGGATTTGTCAGTTTATTTGATTTCATTTCATTTTCAGAAACACTGAGAAGAAAGGCGAGGGCGAGCTGTAAATTGTGTACAGTGCTTAGGAACATAAGGTATTCAGGGCGTATTTTATTATGAATTTGAGAAAGGAAAGCAACATAGTTGAAACTATGGCGCCTAATTAAAATACTTCACCGAAGGCTACTGAATAATCTTCATTATTCAAATAAATTTGTGCCTTAGTTCAGTCGCTTATTGAACACGAAAAAGCGAAGTCTGTTAGCGACTGTAACACACGGCTTGGTGCTTTCACCCAGTTGTACAATATTATGGGTTTGTAAACTGACGTCAACGAAAATGAGGGAAGTCAAGCCTGAGTGTGCATAGTCCGAAACGCGCGACCGTCATCATAATTTAAGATGTTATTATTCTCAAAATTAGCTTCTGTGATTCAAAAACACGGCAGCGACAAAAGGCGTGTTCGCCAACTTTAAAAGGAACCAGGAGAGGCCAACGGCAGTACGATCGGACGAAAAATATGGAAGAAACTCGGAAAATATTGAAAGAAAAATGAGAGGAAGGGCAGGACGCCCTTTCCAGGTTCCGCCGTCTTGAAGAAGGACCGAGCCACTTTGCAACAAAACTAGTGCTGATTCACAGTTGAGCAGCCGCCCGCTCGTCGCATGCGTTGCGGTTATCAGTCGGCGATTGCCGGTTCGCGCGTGGTGGTGAAAGCCGATATTGTCGTCTGTCTTTGTGTCCGCTACGCTGTCGGAGTCATAGCGGGAATTACGAATCTTTAAGGTCCGTACGCCACGTGGTGCCAAAAACCGCGAACTGAAAGCGATGTCCGGAATTGCTGGGTATGTAGCTCGGCTATGCCGGGATATACGTAGCGTTAGCAAAGGTTCAGCTGATTATTCTTAGCTTTCCAGATTGTCTTGGATTATTAGCCTTCTTCTGTTCATTCTTCGTACGCCGAACCGCTAATTGCCAGGCAACTACTTCGGGATCCGATGAGATAAGCTTATTGGCTCTTCTGCGCCGTCGAGCAGCATTTGCGCTCTTCTTCTCCATGGCGTTACCCACCTGCAAACGCCAGTCAGAGGCGCTATCAAGCGGCCCCAGCGCAGTGTCAGACGGCGACTGCACAGCGAAGGCGAATAGCTGCGCGCGCGCCGGCGCCACTGTGTCTATGACTACGACGTCACTCCTCTCGAATGCGGCGCAGAACAGCAGCGGTGAGCCGCGCGCGACGGTGGCAGAGTCTGCGCGCGCGCCGGCGTCAGCGTGTCTACCGCGCCTACGACGCCACAAAAAAAGGCATGCCCTTATTCTCCCGTGTTCCTTGCATACCGGAAGTCCATTACAAAACCCGGACCTTCGGGATCTCCGTTTTTATATTGTGAATTCAGTGAACGACGGTGAATTAAGGGCCGTTCAGCGCGCCATCGCGCCAGTGAATTATACCGACGCCTAGTCCAGTAATGAGAATTTTCTGGCAGAGACGGATACATAGGCATGGCGATTGTTAGAAACCACTATAATCTCTTTACTCGACAGGCAGAACAATGACAAAATAATGACAATAATAAATAAACAGCATAAATTATCGGTGTTCGCGAATGCTAGAGGCATTCGTGCCGTATCGCATGTATAGTTCGTGAAGCGCTAAGCATATTGCGAAAGAGAGCAGCGGCTCTTCTTCGCCATCGGCGAATCGGAAGGGCAGCGGAACGCCGACGCAATGTCTCCCGCGTATGCCAGCGCCTCGTTGATTAGACGTGCTCTTCGGGGAGAAACCCGCGTCGGACACCGGTAGTAGACGGCCAGAGTGTAGAAGATCTCAGCGTGCGACATCCTCAGAAGACTCCAGGCCTGCCTCACTGTGTGCCAGTCAGGGCGGCTGAAAGCCTTCAGCACGGAAGACAAGCCCAGATTGAAGGAGACCGACGCGGCCTCGCCGTGCCCGTCGGATTCGAAGCAGGAGCGTAGGCGTTGGATCACAGCCTCGGCCTTGGGCGTCCAGAAACGGCTGTCGAGCACTTCGTCCCAAATAATCTGCGCCATCCACCAGCCCAGTGTGGCCATGTCAGGTATCTCCGAACCGGTGCGGATTATGTCGTACATAACAAGAGGAACCCAGAGATACCGGATCGCAGAAGCGTTCTGGTGTCTACCGCTCTGCAGCTGGCGCTCCCTCTTTGCGTGGAAGTCGTAGACGCGACCTCTCAACAGGTTCTCGGCGAAGTCGCGCGTAGCCTTCGGTACCGAGACGTTGGCCCATCTCGCGTCCATGGTGAGGTACAGGGACAGCCTTCCGATGAGGTCTCGAAGTCGTTCGACGTCCTCGGTGTCGGAGACCAGGTTCGCGCGGCAATCCTTGTACACGGCGTCCCTGACGGCGTCGAATATGCGACGTAAGCGGTCGTCCTTCTCGGGAGTCGTCAGCACTTCGGCGGCGAACAAGCCCCAGACCATTTCGATCTGACCAACGCTGTCGTTGCAGACTTGAAACACGTGCTGCCACGAGCCGACGTCGTGCGCCGGGTAGAACTGTCGCGTCAGACTCGCGAGGCTGTGCAGGAGCAGGTATCCCGCCTTGGCACCGTTCGCTTGATGATCGACGTCACCGTAGAAGCCCAGAACGGCTCGCAAGCCCGCGACGTCGTTCACGCGGATGCGAGTCTTCTCGTCCACGACGTAGCCGACGACGACCAAAGCAGATCGCAAGTCGTCCAAGTTCCAAACCGAGCGGTTGAAGTCGTGCCCGTTGCCGTTCCAATGGTACTTCACGCTGACCGAGCGATAGCGGCTGCATACGCGAGCGCTCAGTTGGAGTACTTCGTCGGGAGTCACCGAAACGTTGGCAACCTCTTCCACTGCGTGAGCCGAGGAGCTCACGACTCTCGGAGGCAAGTCTCCGGCATCACAGACGGTGTCGGCGACGACGCTGAGCGTCACGACGGGAATCTCGGCGTCGTATCCGACCTCAATGGCGGACGGCAGCTTGTACCAGAGCGACGCCGCAGCTACGTAGGCGAGGGCGTTTCTGGAGTCCGGATTGCCAAGGAACCCTCGAGTTTCCCTCGCCAAGGCGCGGGCCATGTTGGAGATGAACTCGTCCTCTTGCGAGATCGTCTCGATGCAGGACTTGTAGTATCTGATGATGAACTGCGTGGCGTCGACCGATCGCAGAGCTCGGGGCACGACGCCCGTCACCATGATCCGCTCTAGCTCGGACTGGCGGACGATCTGCTTCCAGAGCTTGAACTTGATGACGCCGTCGCAGACACGAGCGTAGAAGTCCTGGCACGGGTCGAGACTCGTGTTCAGATAGCGGGCCGCCTCCCGGGCGTCTTCCGGGCAGCAGAAAGAGTGCGTTCCGGCTGCTGCGGTCGATCGGCGAAGTCTTCTCCAGCGGCTTTCGGCGTATACGCCGATGGAGACGGCGGCCAGAACCGCAGCGATGACGAGGGACACGAAGACTACGGCGAAGCGCAGGCGGTACCAGGAGAGCCTCACGTAAACGGGGCGCTCGGGGACGTACGAGGTCGCTGCCTGACACTGCGAGCTGGTTGGGTCGGCCATTCTGTAAACGAGGAAGAAGATGGTTTAGTGTCACGGTAGGTATGTGGCCCTAAAAAAGATATTTTCGAGCCTTGTACCATGTAGCATATCAGAAGTTCGGTTGGATATGGGTCACCGGGCATACTGGAATCTTTCTAAATGAAGCAGCTGACTCACTCGCTTCAGCATCTTTAGATGGTCCGGTGTTAACATATAGTACCCCTTTTTTCTTTCATTACAGGAGAGAGATTCAAACGCCTGTTATTAAAAAAAAACACCGAAACAGCTCTCATACAATCAGAGGAGTGCCGGCACTTACAGTTCCCATGGAACATCAGCAAATGAATTTCACGTCGATACGAGGTGACACTCACAAGCTTTCGCTGTAGAGTTCCCCCGGTTATATTATTACCTTCATAATCTGGCTTCTCATTAACTGATCTCTGTGCAGTTTGCAATGAACCGGAAACGATAGATCACTTTTTTCTATCATGCCGCCGTTTCGCCTCACTACGTAGAACGTTTCTTGAAATGCCGACTCGTAGGCTGGGTTTACCATTTACTACTTCTAGCCTGTTGTCGTTTGGAGCCGATCAGTTTGAGGCAAGCCGCAGGGCTATTGCTACTGCGCCACAGAAATTCATTCAAGCAAGCGGAAGATTACACTGCTAGTGCTACCGATCACTGAAATCAACTTTTTTCCTTTTTTTTTCTATCTTTATCCTACGTCTTATTGAATTTCTTACCTCTTTCACTTTTTATTTACCTAGCGTTTCGTTCTTCTCTCCTTTTTTGATTTTTCATATGGTTTGCATTTACCTTTATAATCGACAGTGTGGCCAATGCACCTCGCGGGTATGAGCCACTTTCCTTTAGGCGACAGAACAAAAGAAAACGTGCAGCTAAAGGTGAAAGAAGAAACGTAAGAATCAAGGAAACCCTTCTCGAGCGCCATCAGAGTGAGGACATCATCCCCATGATCAAATACATACAGAATAAAAGATGGCCCTCAGTATAATAAGGGATATATAGAATAAAGGGAACGATTATACGAAAAAATACAATTAAAATATAAACAATTCAGGAGCCCTAGCCCTTGGGAAGCTGGGGGCAAACGAAGCTTTGCGTCGTGCCTGCGTGTAATACTTTTCTTTCTTTCTTTCTTTCTTTCTTTCTTTCTTTCTTTCTTTCTTTCTTTCTTTCTTTCTTTCTTTCTTTCTTTCTTTCTTTCTTTCTTTCTCGTGGCGGGTCCCTCCTGTTTCCTTCCTTTATGCCGGGAGTCAGACCTTCATCCACGAGCTCAGTAGCGCAACACTTCAGTTGCTTATAGGCTTCCCAAGCAACGCTTAGCGGCGCTGCTGCTTTTGACAGACAGCGCCATCTCTGGCAGAAAAAGAGAAACTGGGGTGTTAGCAGCGCGCGTTTTCCCTTCTCTCCACCGCGTTGCTGCTCGCTTCTGTGCACGTGCAGAGCTCTCGCGGTGCACTTTCGGCGCCTCGCAATGTACCGCTTGCAGTGCGGCTTCAAAAGGATTTTCAAGCTTGACTGGCACTTCCGAAAAGCGAACTTGATAAAATGAGAAAGGCTCGTCAATCACGTTAACGGTGAAGAGCAGACGATCGACGACAACCACGCCCGACTCAAAGCGAAATGCATTTCCGAAGTCGCGATTACACCGTGTAGGACGTATACCTCGAGGTAAGTCTCATTATGTCATGTTAAAGATGAATAATGGTCCACAGGCACTCCGAAATGAAGCCGTACACGCTATCGATGTTCTGCGGCGTGGACTACGAATCATATGATTGTTTTGATATGGCATGCTTACAGTAGCAGCCGTGTACTTTCGTGAACAAACGTTTGCGGCGTGCGAAAAAAGATTATACGGCCATGGCACTGCTTCCTGAGAAGGTTAGAGTCAAGTCCTCCGTGCTGCTGGAGAATCACCCGCCGATTAAGACGCGAGGCAGCTAGCTGAGCTTTAACCACTGTGAAGCAAGATGAACTGCTTGCCTCGTTTTTTCGGCTCTCGCGTCATGCTTGCAGTCTCTTTTTATGATATCGACTTGACAGGCGTATAAAACCTGTTGCGTGAACGCGGCTAGAAAATCGCACAAAGTCAGAAGGTGGTTACTTCAAGGTTGCAATTGCAAAGAATGTATTAAGTGCCAGTTATATTTAGCGGCTTAAATATATATCACGCTAATAAATTGACAAAAACAAAGCAAACCTGCAGAACGATGTCAAAGCTTGCTGAAAATGCACAGACGTCCGTTCCGGCGTGATAAAGCAGCCTTCCCGACGCGTGAAATGCAGGCGCCGAACTTCTGACAATGTGCGGAGTTCAGTTGAATTCAACCAACCGCGCAACGCTAACGGTATAACGCGAATGTGAACGTTCAACAACGACGGGTAGGTCTCACGAGCACGGGGAATCAAAACACAGTTGCTTCACCTACAACCGTAAATGGACTTTAACAATGCGAGAAGACAGCGAGTAGTCATTCCTGTAGTCGCTGCGTGCATGCGCCCCGTTACTTACCGATTCAGGTAGTCGGAACGAACGAAAGCGATGAACTCAGACAGCCAAAATAGAAGGCGAGACAGCGCTGTCAGCTATCCACGCTTGCCGCCTTTATTTCTCATGCGACACGCCCGGGAACCGACACAGTTTAACACGTGAATCGTGTGTCTTGGCGTTGTCTGCACTGTTGTGGCTGGCCACTAAACCGCAATACTTCGGACCACGCTTGCGCTTCTGCGGGGTCGCTTCTGCCATCGTGGAAATGCGCAGCTTCGCACAGCAAGCCTCTCGGTTCAACGTACCCAGCTGACGGCCTCCCAGTTACCCGCACCGAGAGAAGAACGCGTGCGCACGTGCGCTACCGCTACCGTGAAAGGGGCTGAGTTGGCGAGTCGGCCGCGCAGACGGTTCAGAGCTTTCCGACAGAGCCGCAGCGCGGCTGGCGCGGCGCTGTCGTCGCGCCGCAAACTTGAGCTTGGGTTCCCTATGGCGAAGGGGGGTGGGGGAGGGCACCCTCCTTAATCATCTAAAGGGGGGGCGCCAAACTCAGTCGGACATTTCACGTCGGTTACGCATGTTTTTTGACGATAATGGCGACCAACGACCCCCGATGTTGCATTCAACTTATCTCCTGATGTTGCATCCCCTGAAAAGAGAGAAAGCTCTTTAATGAAAAACAGAGAATTCTGCCGGCATATATAAAGGCGCCTACATGCCACTCTGTATAGGGGAGGGGGAGATTGAGGACAGAAAGGCCCTAGGAGGAGGAGGGCAGGAAAGGAAAAGGAAAAAAAAAAGAGAAGATATTATGATCGTGGTATGTACATGTCACAACGTAATGATGTTGATGTAAGTTGCAGTTTGTCAACTCGGTTAATGTCCTCGAGGAATCTGAACAGAAATGTTAAAATCTGACGTTGCTGAGAAGGAGAAGACGTAGGTCCAAGTATTTTCCCGAGATCTAGCGGTGCTTGGGAGGTTGACCATATTCTACTTTGGAGACAGGTTCTTTCTTCTCTGTATGCTTGGCAATCTAATAAAATATGTTCTATTGATTCTAGAGCACCACAGTTATCACAGTATGGGTCAGTGGTCAAACCAAGGCGGCACATGTAGCTGTTGGTGAATGCTGCGTTGAGGCGAAGTTGATGATAGAGTGTCTCAAGGTGACGAGGAAGGTGATGCGGAAGTCTTGTTTTTAAGTCAGGGTCTATGGAGCGGAGAAATGTTGCATCGAACTTGCCCAAGACCCTAGCAAGCTTTATCTCCTTACTTGCCACTGTGGTCCCCGGAAAGCCGGGTACCAATGGCATGCCTTTGTGAGAAGAACTCGACCACCGGCAGGGGGAGGAGGGGCGGGTGGCGCTACGGTAAAACATCACCCCCCTCCTCCCTCAATGGTGAACCCTGCGCATGCTATGGCCATCAGCGATGCTTACCCACAGCAACGCAAGGCTCGGCGCATGCGCAGTGCGTCAGCGATGACACTATTTCACCATCGCGCGCACCGCGTCGTCTAAGCACACATTCGTCGAAGACGCTCAGGGATCACGCGATTGTGAAGTAAGCACGAAAAAAAAAAAGAGAAAACGAAAATTAATGCAGCTTGGCACTAGTGGTGTCAAGCCTGAAGGAAGTGCGGAGCTGGGCAGCCTTCTTTGTTTCTCTTCGGTTTTTACCTTTCCTTTCCTCCCCTCTTTCTTTCTTTTTCCGTTTTCCAGTTTTTTTCTGTCTTTTTTATTTCTATTTATTTATATTTATCTTTTTTCTCTTTCTTTATCTCTCCGTTTCTCGATTGCTTCCTCTTTTTTTTTCTGTTTTTATACGTGGTTATGCCTGCGTTACGCCAAGCGACGACAGCATACGACAGCCCGGGGCTCTAAAGTGCTCCGCACTTATAAACTTCGCATGTGCAGCAGGGGCGTAGGCAGAAATTTTTTTCGGGGGGCGGGGCGAGGGCACCTCCTTGTTCTGAAGTGGGGGCCGGCAGGCAGATGTGTTCAAGTGTCATTTTGTGCTGCGTATGCCATGACAAAAAAAAAAAAAAAAAGAAATAAAAAGAGAACGAAAAGGGGGGGGGGGGGGGCATTGGCCCGGTGTGCCACCCCTTGGCTGCGCCACTGATGTGCAGTGATTCGTGCAGGCTGGAATCACTAATAGTACCGTGTATCACCCGCTTGCGTGTTAACGCTAAGTGTGCTCACGACTGTACTGCGTCGTGAACACAACCAGAGTATGTGCTCAATGTTACAACATTCGTGTCTGCAACTGCGGCATTGCTGCGAGTTTTCCTGACGTATTCAGTGCATTAAAGAGTAAGTTTGGTTCGCGCTGTCTCTCTTTGTTACGGTGATTCACAAAACACGTTGCAAAACCTTGAATTAAAAACGCGCGCCACTTTCTTTCGCCCACTGAGCATGCTCAGCGGCTCAAGCTCAGCGCGAGTCTCTCCGGGAAAATACGCACTCCACTGTTACGACGTCGTTTCGGGACGTCGATATTGAAGTATCGCTTATTACGACGCTCCGAGAAGCGAGAGAAAAAGCTTGCGCGATCGGCGTCGGTTGGCTACCAGAAAGGAAACACTGCAGTTCGTCGTTTATAGTCGGCGAGTCTGAACCTTGGTATCCTGCGCCCTGGGCCGTAGCTATCCTTGGACGAGGAGCATGCCCTACTATTTTTGAGAGGCATGGATCAGTGCGGCCCGTCTCGGACTAACCGGACGAATGTCATGGAAGGCGTTGGATCGCGCGTAATCCGTGGTCCCGACTGGAAATGGGGCAAACAGGACGGTGGCGATGGACACTTGGGAACCGTGCGTAATTTCGAGTCTTCCGAAGAAGTTGTGGTCGTCTGGGACAACGGCACGGCGGCCAACTACCGCTGCTCCGGAACGTATGATCTCCGCATCGTTGACAGTGCACCCACAGGTGTGTTTTTCAACTTCTTACGGGGCGCGCTCGAAGAAACAACTGGAGCGTTCTGCACTTTCGAACACCGAGGCTTGTTTTAAGTATTCGCTGCATTCCCACTTTGTCGTTACCGGCCTCACTTTAGACTAAAACTGTTTCCACGTGCGCACAACTTTTTTTGGTCCATGAAAGACCAGGAACCTACGATCGTGTTGTCGTTTCGCTGTGTGCTCTAACGTCGTATGCGCTTTGTTAACTGCTTGTCAGCCTAGTTAGACATCATGGGCAGGCTTGAAAGTCTCAAAGCAGAGCCTCAACGCCTCCTGCTTGCGTATCATTCAAGTTTTTTGACGGTTCAGCCAACATCTAAGCTTCTACTAACTTTGTTGTCAGTGTCCATTGTTAAAGCTCCACGGCGCACGAAGGCAATCCGCAGAATCAGTCCGTGAAGACCTTGGGTTTCTATTCAACCTCGGTACACTGATGTTATTGAAAAGTCGACAGAATTTCTTTCAACCGTGGCGACCGTTGCGTGGGATGAGCTGTCATCCGCGAAAAACCGCAGTTTTCATTCATTCGTCATCGCTTTGTTAACTTTAGTTTCGCGCTGTGTTTTTATTCTAGTCTCGTAGCTAAGCGCGTAAGCTCGTTCTCAGGTCTTTCACTACGCGCTACTTTTGCATCTGAGATAGTGTTTACGTTAAGTACATCGCTTGTAACAGAAGACAGGTTAGGTTTCGTGCCTTTGTTTTTGTTTACGAACCGAACTTGCTTCTTCGCTGAGACAACCCCGATGTGCCTGAGCTGGGGCAGTGCTGGTTGAAGGTCTACGCCGTATTTATGCGTTGTTGTGGAGCCTGGTGCGAGCTGTACCGGTCCGCTTGTAGCATTGGCCCGAAAGTTCACTTCATTAAATGGCTGATGCTGTGCCCCAGTCTTTCCTATACCTTTCTCCTCTCTCTCTCTCTCTCTCTCTCTCTCTCCTTCTCGCCTCCAAGGTCCGGCAGCGTGGACGAGTCGCGACCCCGACCGGAATGATTATCATCCCGTCTTTGACAATGATGCGTCCATC
The DNA here is from genome assembly GCF_013339695.2 of Rhipicephalus sanguineus. Taxonomy (NCBI): domain Eukaryota; kingdom Metazoa; phylum Arthropoda; class Arachnida; order Ixodida; family Ixodidae; genus Rhipicephalus; species Rhipicephalus sanguineus. The sequence continues at coordinate 37,737,691 of NC_051185.1, forward strand.
TATATCAAACCAGGGCCACACGGCCACAGTCCACCCAGTGACAGGCTTATTTCGATCAGCTCGCGCGGATTCGAACCTTACGTGCATGTTTCTTACGTGCATTTTATTTTTGGCCCATTCAGTCATGGTGTCTTCTTAACGAAGTGCTACTTACATTTGAAGACATTGCTGACTTTATGCTGTTAACCCGGAAACAATAGCGTAAGTATCTTTAGCGAGAAAGGTAATACAGAACAACAGTGTCATTAATACGTATAACACCTTCTCGACATGTTGCTCTATGTCAGACGAGTGTCATTTCTTAGATGTAATATTAGTCACTGCATCTAGTTGTGAATGAAGTCTTTTTCATAATGCAATGCATCATCTAACTTTTGAAGGTGGATATATGTAGTGAACTAATTTGTGTGACTGTAACAACTGGCCTAACGTGACAAGTATTCAGACTGTGGGTTCAAACTTATTTTTTTGCTATTTTAATGTGTTTCTAAAAAAGTAATCAGATGCCGTAAGAGGATAGATACAATTGGTACTGAAGGGGTTAGGGCAATCATACGAGCTCATGTAGGACACTGTTGGAGGGGCTTTCTGGGGAGCTGATCAAGTTTTCTTTTTTGAGGATCATTTTATACGTATCAAAGGAACGATAAGGATTGATTGCTTGATCAGGGCGTCACTGTCTCCTTAGTTGGGAAGTGATGAAAAGGAATGATTTTGCTGTCAATGTGTTGATAGGGTGGGGGAGGGGGTGGTTCAGGATTGATGATAGGCACAGCTTTGTGGGTATTAATCAGTACTGGTTATCAACATCAACTTGGCTTGATAATCAGTATTGATTAATACCCACAAAGCAAAGGCCGTTGATGATAACGAGGCCTCCTTCGCAGAAAAGGCAGCCAGACTATCTTGCAGTACAATATGAGAAAAACATTACAGGCGTTGTAAAAAAAAAATTGAATTGAGCTGTTTTTATAGATTACCCTTCAGTGATATGATAAAAGCCTCTCTGCCATGAAAGGACTAGACAAACCAAAGCCGATGCTGAAATAAGAAAATGATGCGATGCAGCCTTTGTGTCCACACTAGCAATATTTATTATGCCTGTTTATGACTGATTAGTTAAGGAGAACCTGAATCAGCGTTCTACAAGGACTGAAGCATACCTCAGTTGCAAACGTGTGATATGTAGGACAGTAATTAGATTCTAAACGAGGCAGATGTTGAGTGTTTAAAGTGTTGAAATTTTTTACCACATTGCAACAACCCAAGCGCACAAAAAAAACACAGTAGTATGTATGATGTCATCCTGCCGTCTAGAAATGGAAGATAAGCCTTCGTTATCTGCTCCAGTAATTAACCTCTTACCACACAATTGAACAGATTTGTACTTATGAAAGACCGTGTCAAAAGTCTAAACAGATTCAATATTTCCATTCCATGTACTTTTAAGCTGTTAGCACTGCAGACAGAGGTGGCATCAGGCTTTGATTTACCCAAGGGAGGTACAGTAGGGAGTTTTCACAAACCTCAATGGAAGGTTTCTTTAAAGAGTGTAATGTAGGTATAGAATCGCTCAGTAGTGAAACTGTTGAGCTAACAACGATATGCTGGACATTACAAGGCTGATCAAGTGACGGCATTTGCTAGCCAAATGACAAGGTAGACATGAACGAGACTTTTTAACATGTGTCGGTCATACTTAACTGTTCGTGATCATGCAATATAGAAACTTCCTGATGGGCTATTCTTGGCAGTTTTCCTGCCGAAGAATTTCTTGGCAGTCTGATCTGCATTGCCACAGAAACATTATTGATTGACATGTATGAAGTTTTTGGATACTTTTATTTGATCACAGTGAATTAACTTTAACAGTGCACTCAATATGTGAATGTTTCAAGGAACCAAAATTGATGTTTTAATAAACTGGTTTGGGTAGGTGTATTCATTCAGCCTTGTGACATCAAGAAAATGCATCTGAAAAAAAGGCAACCGAATGCAATGTGTTTTGTCTGTTTTTATTTGGCAGTGATGAAATAAGTATAACATTCTTTTTGTGCATTCACATTCTCGAATATGTGAGCATGTTACCCATGTCTCCACGCAGGCGTCAAACACGAGGGCACCATGTGCGACACGTGTCGCCAGCAGCCCATCTTTGGCATCCGGTGGAAGTGTGCCGAGTGCTCCAACTACGACCTCTGCTCCATGTGCTACCACGGCGACAAGCACCAACTGCGACACCGTTTCTTCCGCATCACCAACCCGGGCAGCGAACGGTGAGCTACCGGCTCCTCCTGTGGTTGAGCTGCAATACTGATTGGTTCTTCGAGGAATGTTGTGGTTCATATAGAAAGGTATCCACAGTCTACACATCTTTACTAGCAAAGCAACTGGATAGCCTAACGCTGAGAGAGAGAGAGAGAGAGAGAGAGGGTAAAAGAATGTCAGGTAGGTTCACCAGATGAGGTCTCCAGTTGGCTGTGCTGTACTTTGGAAGGGGAAAGGGGTGTGTGAAAGAATGGGAGAGAAGAATAACTTATGAATTCAGTATAATTTCATTACGACTATGGCAATGTCCAAGTAATGCACAAGAACATTGTCAATGCACAGTTTCAGTATATCGTGCAGTCTGGTTTCTCCAAGAAACAGCAGCAACACCGTTATAGTGACTTGCGTTGAAGTGTATTGAAGAATATATGTGACTATGTTGCATTCATCATGTTGCGTTGTGTGAATATGTTAACATTCACCATTATGTTGCATTATGGCAGTCACTGTTACACGCAATGTTTGCCGAGAAAACAAGAGACCCAAGGAAGTACAGTAAAAAGCAATATCAGTCGAGAACTTCCTGCCAAACCATAATGTAAAGATGAACCTTCACTACCTAGGCCCATCTCAAGCTTGCTTTCATTGAATGTGTTACAGGTTGACTTAGGGCACATTGATTTCGATTCTCTTTATTTACCAGAACAGAATAGAAAATATTCTGGATTGGTTCTTAGGCTAAAAGCTGCAAAGAAGCAGCTTGACCAGTAGCCACAAGTTTTTTTGGGGGGTGTGTGTGTTTAACCACCCTTTATGCATGTTCATGCGTGTGTTTGTGTGTGTGTGTGTATACACATGTAAATTGAAAATTTTTCAGGGGGGGGGGGTGTTTGAACTCCCCCACTCTACACAGTGCCAGTGCAGGAGTTGAACACAGGGCAGGAGTCGCATGTTGCCATGTAAATGGTCACGCCAGTGCAAGAGATCATTTACATGGCGACATGTGACAGTATAGAAAGGTTTACAAAAGAGACACATGTAATCGTACTTTAGTAAAAATATACAATTCATTACACAGGTAGCAGAAAACAATGTTTAATGCAGATAGAACCTATAACTATACCCATACACGAGTAAATGTAAAAAATAATACTCATATTTGTTTACAAAAACAAAGAAACGGTAGTATACTACTAATGCAACAGCTTTCAACAATAGAAAGAACTAGACCAATACTTTTGACTGTAACACAAGAACATGACATTAATACATAAAACAATGGAAAACTATAGCAGTGTATTATGTTCACCACAATGCATTATTTAGAGACTATCTGCTTATGAGTAAGTAGATTAATAGGCCAGAAAAATTTGTAGAAATTATTTAGCACAGGTTTCTGTAAGTGTTGATGCTTATTTAGAATAACTGGGCAGTTATATTTCAAAGACTGTAGTTTATATTGGCAGAGCCCCCCTCTATAACTTCTTGCGCAGCCTACTGTTTTTCTTTTGGGATGGTATGCCCCATATGTGGGCATCCTCTAATTTGCATTGTGCATTCGTTCGCAGGGCGCTCATGGAGCCCCGTCGTAAGAGCAAGAAAATGGGAGTCCGCGGCATGTTCCCCGGAGCGAGAGTAGTCCGAGGCGTGGACTGGCAGTGGGAGGATCAGGACGGCGGCAACGGGCGCCGGGGTAAGGTCACGGAGATCCAGGACTGGAGCGCGGCCAGCCCTCGCAGTGCCGCCTACGTGGTGTGGGACAACGGGGCCAAGAACCTCTACCGCGTCGGCTTCGAAGGCATGGTAAGCGCTCATTTTGTAGCGTCTGAATGCGAGCCAGTTGCTACGTATTCATAGGTAAAACAGCGCAGTAGGAATCACGGGCAAGTAGACACAGGATCAACGCCATGATAGTTGGCCGGGGGGATGGGGCTGCAAAGGAGGCATTTGCCCCCCCCCCCCCTTCCCCACAGAAAGCAACACCAGTGCTCCCCCTCTCCCCATTGCTATGCAACACGGCTTTGCACCCCCGAAGTCAAAATCCTGCCTATACCCATGATCAATGCTAACTGCCAACTGCTTTGGCTTATTGTGAAAACACACTAATATACCTAGAAAGGGGACACAGGGAAGGGGTAGATTATCAACACTTTTAGCGGCGAATGCGTCAAGTAATAAGCTTGTTTAGTAAAAAAATATTACTTGCAGCGAAAGTTACGCTGCTTGTCAGCTAGTTACGCTCCTTGTCAGGCGCGGTAATGCATCCTGCTTCTTTAAACTTCATTGCGAATGCTTCGAAAACTTCACGTGCAGTCTGATGTGCAGTGCCATGTGATGTGATCAACTTTCATTGTGCAAACTAGAAAAAGAACTGGACACAGCGAAGAAAGACGCCTACAGAACGCACGTGGCTTTCTTCGCTGTGTCCAGTTCTTCTTGTAGCTTGTGCAAGGAAAGTTGATTATGTTTACCTAACTAGCCCATTGTCAGGCTTTTCTCATGTGATGTGCACATTGTCGCACTTATCGCAGTAGGGAGGAGCCCAGGAATGCCGCTGAATGTCAGAGTCAAGAATCGAGCTCCTTCGGATCTCCCCAGTTTGGCTGCACATATTGCGCTAGTTTGGGGAATGCAGCACTCTTGGTTCTCGATTACCGGAAATGACGCTGGTTAACACTCCCGGTGCTAGGTGTGCAGTTGTGGCTTGCCGTTTCGTGTCGTTAGTGTGAAGCAGGAGAGATCCACACGTGAATATCAATAACCACAGAGCTGCAGACATGCTTCCCACTTCTACGAGAATGTACCATTGTTGGATGCACATGTGCTGACATAGATGTGAATTGGCGGCTAAGTGCATGTGGCATCCACAATGCACAAACCCGCATAGTTTATCCACAAACCTGCATAGTTTATTGCACAGGCACTAATACCTAAGAAAGTGTATGGGAGACAAAGCGACAGCTGTAGCTTATGTGGATGTCAAAAAATATTGCTCGAAATTCGTCGTCAGCCCTTCAAAGCTTAGGTTTTGCTGTGTATTGAAAGATTTAGTGACTCTAATTATGAATCAATCAATCAATCAATCAATCAATCAATCAATCAATCAATCAATCAATCAATCAATCAATCAATCAATCAATCAATCAATCAATCAATCAATAATCAATCAATTGATCGATCAATCAATCAATCACAGTGCATTTTCTTAGTTTTCTGTTCATCCTTGTACCTTCTGTTTGTCAAGTACCTACTAGTCCCTTATTCCTCGCTTTGTACTTTGCTAACCTTAAATGCGTTGAATAATTGGTATGTTAAAATTGACATGTTTCTTGCGGATGTGGTGTTTAGGCATTATATTAGCAGGTGCTTGTCACTCAGTGGAGGACACTTGTTTCCTTTTGTTTTCAGGCTGACCTCAAAGTTGTGAATGACGCAAAGGGTGGCACAGTCTACAGGGACCATCTACCCCTCTTAGGTAAGTCGTTCATGCTTCGAAGTGATCATTGCAATCTGTTCAGTGATGAAACACCATAGCGCTGGTCACTAATTGTTTACAACTCCCAACCAGGTGCATGTAAACATGCTGAAAACTTTCAAAAGTGGGTTGACTGTCACTCTTTTTTAATTCATTCTTTGAACTGAATGATCGTTATTCAAACATTACAGTTATTGTTCAATCATCAATACAAACATACAATTTGCGTCCACGTTCACGCTTTCTGCACAGTAAGCCAGGCAACTGGTGGAATTTTGTATGCTGCTGCGCTCAAATTTCGCATTAGGGAGTATTGTAGTGGTTGGTGAATTTTCTTTTGTTTTCACGTGTTTCTGCAGTGCCCTTTTCGTCGATGTGGATTATCGCTTCTCGCTGTCTTCGTATTTTGCCACTTCACTTCAACCTCTTCATCTTTCCCTCGCAGGAGAACAAGGCCCCGGCCGTTCTGGAGGCGTGGGCTTCCAAGTCGGCGACCAAGTGAACGTAGACTTGGATCTTGAGATTGTCCAGTCACTTCAGCATGGCCATGGTGGCTGGACAGATGGAATGTATGAGGTGTGTTGACAACTCATCGCGCATTAATGTAGTGTTTTGGGTTTGTTGGTATGATATCATGAGGCTAATAGCGTACGGGAAGACTAGGATGAAGAAGGATGTTTGTGTCCTTCTGTGTGTGTCATGTCCTCCTTCGCCGTCGTCTCTCCATGCACTATAAGCCTCATGATGTGAGCATGCATGCTGGTGCGAGGTCTGCCTATCAGGAGAGGTCCGTGTTGTCGGCCGAACACATTCGGCGGCACATTTCCTTTAGCAGGATGTGGGGCGCACTATGCGACTCCTTTAAAATGATGACTCTCTTGCCCGTTTGCTTATCTTTTAGGGCATGCTGTGAGTGATAGTGCAGTAGCGCATTTATATCACTTAACAGCTCAGCAAGCCACAACAGATGGCGTAACAATGTATGATGTAGTAACTTCAAGGCAGGGTTGCTGCCAGTGTTTTGTGCTCTCATCTTAGACCTCTTTTTCTCAATATGAGTGACGTTTTTGATATCGTAGCAAGATAACTTACTAATACAGTTTTAACTGTCTGCCTCTTCAGTGTCCCATTAAAAGGAAGTAATGCTTCAAGCCTCTGACTTGCCGTTTTCGAAGCCATAGTCATTTTTATTGGTAGCATAAAACTTACTGCCGAGAGCAATTTCTGTACAGGAGAAGATTCTGATCATTTATTATTGTTACAATTTCTTTGCAGTGTCTTGGAACAACAGGCACAGTGATTGGTGTTGACGAAGACCACGACATAGTGGTCTCCTATCCAAGTGCTAACAGGTATGGAGAGAGGCGGAGCTTGTATTTTTCGAATTCATGAACACCATTTTAAATTGTTCGTCAGTTTTTCCGGCCTGTTCACGTATTCCTGACTTGATTGTTCAGCTGTTCTACCAGGAAGTGAAGGATTGTTATTTTTGAAAGATTGTACAGTAGAATCACGGTGATACGAGCTTGGGGGATACGAATTTCGGTCTGATACGAATTCGTAAAACTCCCCGGCCGAATTCTATTTTGTCCAATGGGCCATAATTCGACTGTTCTGAACACTTTTCTGCGTTGCGATGGGTGATACGAACATGGGTACCGAAACAGTCGAGCGACGGCCGAGAGCAGCATGCTCCGAAAGCTTCAGAAGTGCATGCGCGGCCAGCGCACACACATTCAGAACTGTAGTTATCATTCACCACAACCGCTGCGGACGAAACCGCGGTCGCTATCGACGCAATCGTTTATGGCGACAACAAAACTCCGGAAGTGCACACACATCCAACGCTCACTGAGCCAAAGCGATACTGCGTGCCGCGACTGGTGCGGACAAAACTGCGGTAGACCTGATCATAGGTGGGAACGATGCAGTTCAGAAGGCATGTGCGCAGCCAGCGCACACGAATTTAAAAAAAGGACTATCGTTCGCCACAACCGCTGTGCACGCAACCGTGGTCGCTATCTACGCATTCATGTATGGTGACGACGAAACCGAAAGTACACGTGCATCCAACGCTCGCTGAGTCGAAGCAATGCTGCTTGCCGCAACCACTGCAGACAAAACCGTGGTAGACGCGATCATACCAACAGTGCTATGGATTTAAAGTGGAACTACTGTTTGCCGCAACTGCTATGCACGAAACCACAGTTACTATCCACGCGATCATCAATAGTAACTACGCAGCTCTGAAGGTACGTGGCTAACACAGCGGTAAATTACAGGCAATAAAGTCGTAAAAAGTCATGGACCGTTTTGACATTCCTGTTTGCACTATGGTGGAGCGGACTTCAGCACCTCGTTTTCAGTTGGCCTCAAGCGAAGCTTTGACGTGCACATTCATGGCAGCTGCCTCCTGTAGTGGTCCGTTCGCGTGTGTCCCAGAAAGATGTATGCGAGTTCTTTCTATGGAAATGAATGCTCTGTGCATATATCGTGGTTTGAAAACGAACTTTGCTAGTTTTTTGGCGATATGAAATTTCAGGTGATATGAATATTTTCACTCCCCCTTGAGATTCGTATCACAGAGATTCCACTGTATTTATGTGTGCGTTAGTTATGACGCAGTATCACTTGTGGTGCTTACTCAATACGCTGTTTCAACATTTTCCGGCTAGGCCAACAAGCAATGCCATATTAGCAGTGCGATATTTTCAATCGATGAGCACCTGAGCATTCCTGAAAGATCTAGTGGTGCTGCTTCCACATTCTGTTTGGAATGAAAGTTTATTTGACATCCTCTACTTGCATGAATTTTCATGGCAAGTGCGTCTCGTAAACATGGTGAGGTTTACAAACGTTACTTCGCAAAGAATGTTATTTGAAGCTCGGAGCAGTGAACAAGTATCAATAAAGTTGTTTGCTCTTTTTCGTGTGTTAAGATGTTAACCTGTAGCTTTCCTATTAAACATTTAATCTTGTTGAACTTTTTTAGGGTTGGTTGTGTGTTTCACTAACTGTGACCCATTGAAGGCAATTTGTGCACTCCCTTCCTGTGTGTTAAGGAGGAAATGGGTGCTTCAACATCGTATTTGTAACTGTGCCTGAAAGCTTGTTCCGTTGTTGCCATCAGGTGGACGTTCAACCCGGCCGTGCTGACTCGCGTCAACACGGCATCAACTGCATCGACGTCGGCGGCCAGTGGCAGCGGTGTTGGGGACGCGACCTCGTCGCAGCAGTTTTCCGTAGGTGACCTGGTGCAGATCTGCAGTGACCTCGAACGCATCAAGATCCTCCAGCGGGGTCACGGAGAGTGGGCCGAAGCAATGACTCCTGTGAGTTGGACTTTGCTGCGCAGCAGACGCTCGTTGAACGGAACCTGATAGGACCAGGAAAATATGTTCTGTTTAACTGGAGTGCCATTTACTGAGAGATGAATAGGGGTGTAGAATTCAGCTACAAGATCAATCATATTAGAGGTAGTTGTTCCCATTAAGCAGCAATATCGTTTAAGAGAGTTTACCGAGAGCATAGGTCGGCAAACTCACTCATGAGTCGACTCACTCAGGCTCACTCAGACTCAGATCGAGACGTGAGTCCGAGTGAGTAATGTTTTTGTGAGTCTGAGTCCGAGTGAGTCCGGTTTAGGAAATTTATAGTGAGTCTGAGTCCGAGTGAGTCCGGTTGAGGAAAATTTTGGGGAGTCTGAGTCCGAGTGAGTCCTAAGGGCAAGATACATTTCATGAGTGAGACTGAGTGAGCTCCAGATTTTCTGCCGACCTGTGGTCCTATCACCTACACTTCAGCATTACTATCAGCCTTATGTCGGCTCACCTTTATACTCACGTCTACTCACACATACTTCACGCGTTACTGTTCATACGTCAGTTCGATATTTATTGATCAGACGGCGTGAGTTGCGCAGGAAGAGGGGGAGGAGGTGCTTTGACCTCCCCCAGCAAGTTCTTTCATGGAAGTTATCGATAAAAATATCCCGTGTAAGTCATCTCTTTTAATAAAAGTGTCCTTACTGAATTGCAAACTCTGATAACTCGTATTTGAAGGTATGAGATCAAAATGTGCAAAGTAGAGCACCGATTATGCGAGATATTGATGTTTAAGAGCATTGACACTATGGTAGAAAAAGCTAGTTATAGGCGAACGGACTCATGAGTCGACTCACTCAGACTCAGATCGAACCGTGAGTCTGAGTCTGAGTGATTGGATTGGATTGTAAAAACTTTATTTGGATTGAAAAAACTTTATTTGAGTCTGAGTGAGTTGAAGTGAATTATATTTTGATGAGTCTGAGTCCGAGTGAGTCCGGTTGAGGAAAACTTTGACGAGTCTGAGTCCGAGTGTGCCCTAAGGGCAAGATACATTTCGTTGAGTGAGTCTGAGTGAGCTCCCCATTTTTTTGCCGACCTATGACTGAGAGTCTACTGTATGTGTAGACATTCTGCTTTATGGTTTTTCTCTTTTAAAGCAAAAGCCTTAGATGCCTCATGAAACGCAAAAATTTACCGTTGGCGGCGTTGGCATTAATGCGGATGCTACTAATAGTTCATGACGTCATACAAGACGCCTAACGTCCACTACAGCACTACACAGTAAAGTAAGCAATGATTGAGAGTAATTAAGGAGTAATGTCTCGTGCAAGGTGAACAGTGACCATCGGTGTCAACACAAATGGTACAGAAAGTTGATGATGCCATACAAGATGCCTAACGTCCAGTAAAGGACTACACCTTGAAGTAAGAAGTGACTGGGAGCAATTAAGATGCCTCATGAAGCACGAGAAGTGACCGTTGGCATCAGCATGATTGTTACAAGAAGTTGTATGACGCGATACGATATTCTGAGAGGAGCCATACGAGATGTGAAAACGAGTTGTCATCATGATGCCATGATCACTGAAATTTCTGACGTCATCGTGACATATGACGACGTAATCACATGAGACCAGACAAAAGTGTCTAATCGTGTCTCCCTTTCATCCGTGTCTCAGTCACGCAACTTTGTGCATTCTAATTTTAGTACCGTCAGACTTTTTTATGACAGTTTTGCATCAGACAAGAAGGTGGCTTCATTGTATCTGAAAATTTGATCTAACCTTATATTCATTACACTGTGTTCATGGTAAGACTATTCATAATTTATTTCATTGTAACCAATGTATGCACAAACATAAGATGACTCGTTTAGCAGCGTTCACCTTGAATTTAATGCATCGACGAATCAAACATTGCGGCACATCTTACGAGTCCAAAGTAAAAAATAACAGTGACATTGGAGTCTCTAAACTAAATAGAAATCTAATGTGCATCTGAAATTTTAAGCAAGAAAATCACAGCGTATCTGATTCTCGCAAATACTAAAAGACCGAACTAGTGAGCTTCATGGAATGAAACTTTGTTTATCTAGTGTCCATCATCGTCACTCTTAGGGAGCACTTTATCACCGTGAAGCATAAACTGTCGTTCTTATGATTGACAGGTCGTTTGATGTTCGACATTTGTCAAACGGCTCCTCGACAATTGCAAACAGGATGGTGGCCCACGCCACACTGACCACTGCAATAGTTCATACTGCGACACATGCAATTCTCCGTATTGCTAAGAGCATGTGTTGTTACTTGTGGTCACTAGCTGAACAAGTATTGTAACTTATCTGAACAAGTATTGTAACTAGAGCTGTGCGAATAGCAAAATTCTGGGTGCGAAGCGAATTCGAATAATAAAGATTGAGTGCGAATCGAATCGAATAATTTCGAATAATTTTCGAATATTTCTCAAACATTTTTCGAATAATTCGAAGTGAAATTACAGAAAAAGTTGCAGAGAATCCCTAAGTATCTTCTTCTGAGATAGCAACATGAAAGTGTTTCTTTTCGCTAGGTTGATGAAGCGCTGGCGGGGTAGTGTTTCATAGTTTTCTTATCAACAATGAGGCAATGTAGAGGCCGAATTGTATTTATGTACAGGATTTTGCGCAACCAAAGTGTTGCCGACAACACTTTACACGTGATAGGCAAAGATGCCATTTCCTCAGCCTCTCCTCCTCTTTCAACTTCTGTGGAAGCCCAACTGATGTGGCGGACAAGGGTGTGCTCCCTTTAAGTCCGGAGTTCCAAATCTGCCTCGTAGACGTCAATATATAAGAACATCTGAAATTTTGGATGCTAAAAAGCTTCGGCGTCCGATTTTGGACATCCTGCCCAAATTTCAGGTCCAAAACAGCATTAATTGAGCCCCCAACTCTGCCACATCTTTCATCTCCATATTGGAACCAGCGTTTTCTCGAGTTAATACATTTGCGACCGTGGCGGAGCTTGAAAGACAGCTTTGCCGCAATACGGGGGTGTGAGGAGGTGAAGCATACTGAAAATCTAGGGACCACTTCCAATCAGACGTTGACTGTCTCTTGGCTAAATTCGACCGTAACGGAGCTTGAAAGGCAGCTTTGCCGCGATACGAGAGTGTAATGAGGTGAAGCGTATTGAAAATCTGAAGGGGTCACTTTCAACCGGACGCTGACTGCATTTGTCTTTGAGAAGTTCGAATAGTTCGAATAGTAAAATTTCAGTGCGAATCGAATCGAATAGCAAACACTATTCGAAAAATATTCGAAATTTCGAATATTCGCACACCCCTAATTGTAACATATCGTTTGAAAGTGCACTTGCAATAGACCAGGAACAAGGAAACACAACACATCACGTCTCACTCAGCATATGAGCATACCAGACGAAAGTCGGGTCCAGCAGTTGATAAGAATTCCAGCACAGCCTTGTCAGCCTCGTATATAGCTGACACACAAGCATTTGCAAACAATAAATCATTGACTGCTGCGTGAAGGACATTTAAGTTGCTGGAATCTGCTTAGCGTATCGCTTCCATTAGCACATAGCATTTCCTTTGAACGGTTCCTGTGTCGAGTGCCCGGCTTGTGGATTCTGCAGTCAAACACTTGAACTATTGCTGTTACAATCGTCCAACCTTACAGTTGTATGCTTGAGTGGTTCGCAGAGAAGAACACTGATTGTTGTGCGGAATACATAATTGATATGCTTCGGTATTTGAGTGGCTGTGGTTTTTTTTTTTTTCATCCTCTTCCTTGCCACCTCCTCTGTTGTTCTTTGCAGACCCTTGGCAAGATTGGCAGAGTGCAGCAGATTTACCACGACAATGACCTCAAGGTGGAGGTCTGTGGCACGTCCTGGACCTACAACCCTCTCGCCGTTACAAAGATGGCTTCGGACGGCGCTGTTGCCGGCGTGTCCAGTGGAGGTGAGTGCGTTTGTTGCCGTTAGCGTGAATGACATTGTTCTTCGAGGATTTCATACAAAAACTTGTACAGTAAAACCATGTAATGTTTAAGTGTAGACAAAAGGAAGATAATGTTAACTGATTACACTCAAACCTCGTTATAACAAACACGGATATAACGAATTATCGGTTATAACGAAGTAAATGAAGAATAGTCTTGTCATAGCTGCAGTGTTACAAATAAATGTTTGTAACGAATTTTCGGATATAACGAAGTTATTTTTGTGGCAGATGCAACTTTGTGATAATGAGGTTTGAGTGTATCGTAACTTGTGTCCTGTCATTGTGGCTAGCAGCCATGGCATTACTCTACTGGGTATGATGGTGCGGGTTTGATTCTGGGCTTTGGCAGCAGCATTGTGTAGAAGGCCAAATGCAAAGATGCGCTTGTTCATGCGTTTGGGAACCTCCACTAGCCTACACTCCTCTGAACTTTTCTCCGGTGTCGGTCTGTTCAGAGCGCCTGAGTGCTTTGCTCAAGAAACTGTTCGAGAGCCACGTCTCCGGAGACGTGAACGAGGAACTGGTCAAAGCGGCGGCCACCGGCGACGCTCAGAAGTGCGAGGAAATCCTGAAGCACCCCGAGGCCAACGTAAGTGGCACTTCTCACATGCCACGTTACGTCTGTAGGCGTATTATAACTGTAAAATACGGTACCCTCGCATGTGTTGGTTGACTGCATCTCATGCCTGCGAGCTTTGCAATGTCTTCATGCTGTGTACCATATTTTGTAGCGACGCAAGGTTGCCAGCGGGGTGACGTTCACTAGTGTTTGTGCTTAACTTATATGTCACAGGAGGATCGAAAGGTGGGCCAGTTGGTAATTCATTTTCTTCGTTCAGCGAACTGGGAGCGCGGAAAATACACAACGGACGAAGCGAGGAACCACACAAGACGAGCGCTCGTCTTGTGTGGTTCCTCGCTTCGTCCGTTGTGTATTTTCCGCGCTCCCAGTTCGCTGAACGAAGAAAATAACTTATATGTCTTCCCGAGAAGGAGCAAACTACGTTTCTCTTGCACTTTCTATTGAACAAAATGTCATCGCAGTGCATGTCAGTACTTTGTGTGACTGGATTTTCCGAAAATGTAAATAATTTTGCCTGGAATGTTGATTCGACGCATTTCTTCGAAAGTTTAGCTTGCCGTGCTATTTACTATGTGATGTATCAGGAGTAAATTCATACTGCTCACATAAAAAATGATGTAATTCTAGCTAGAGCTGTGCGAATAGCAAAATTTTGGGTGCGAAGCAAATTCAAATAATAAAGATTGAGTGCGAATCGAATCGAATGATTTTGAATAATTTTTGAATATTTCTCAAACATTTTTCGAATAATTCGAAGTGAAATTACAGAAAAAGTTGCAGAGAATCCCGAAGTATGTTCTTGTGAGATAGCAACATGAAAGTCTTTCTTTTCGCTAGGTTGATGAAGCGCTGGTGGGGTCATATTTCATAGTTGTCTTTCTTATCAAGAATGAGGCAATGTAGAGGCCGAATTGTATTTAGGTACATGATTGCGTGCAACCAAAGTGTTGCCGACAACACTTTACACGTGATAGGCAAAGATGCCATTTCCTCAGCCTCTCCTCCTCTTTCAACTTTTGTGGAAGCCCAACTGATGTGACGGACAAGGGTGTGCTCCCTTCAAGTCCGGAGTTACAAATCTGCCTCGTAGACGTCGATATATAAGAACATCTGAAATTTTGGATGCTAAAAAGCTTCGGCGTCCCGTTTTTCGGACTTCCTGCCCAAATTTCAGGTCCAAAACAGCATTAATTGAGCCCCCAACTCTGCCACATATTTCATCTCCATATTGGAACCAGCGTTTTCTTGAGTTAATACATTTGCGACCGTAGCGGAGCTTGAAAGGCAGCTTTGCCGCAATACGGGGATGTGATGAGGTGAAGCATATTGAAAATCTAGGGACCACTTTCAACCGGACTTTGTCTCTTGGCTAAGTTCGACAGTAACGGAGCTTGAAAGGCAGCTTTGCCGCAATACGAGAGTGTAATGAGGTGAAGCATATTGAAAATCTGAAGGGGTCACTTTCAATCGGACGTTGACTGCATTTGTCTTTGGGAAGTTCGAATAGTTCGAATAGTAAAATTTCAGTGCGAATCGAATCGAATAGCAAACACTATTCGAAAAATATTCGAAATTTCGAATATTCGCACACCCCTAATTCTAGCATTTAACTATGGACATAGTCTGGAAACGCTGCTTCTTATTTGACTGCCAAGCGGTGATTAGCTTTACTTTCTCTTTGGTACTTTGTTTGATTCTGTATGTCTAATGTTATATTTGCACTTTGCTATATATCTCTTAGCTTTCGTTGTTAGTCTACTGAAATGCTTTTTATATCATGATGTGGTTTAATGGTCATACTAAAGAGAAAAAAGAAAGAAGCTACAAGGAAGGCAGTTCAAGCTACAGCTGACTTGTGTTTGCAATGGCCAGGTGAACGGGGTGTTTGCGAGTCACACGGCTCTCCAGGCTGCCAGTCAGAATGGACACGTGGAGGTCATCAAGATTTTGCTGCGTCACAATGCTGATGTTGAAATTGAGGTGAGTTGTTCCTTTACGTTGAGGTGAACCTTGCTGTCCATCTGTCTTCTTTTCTACACAGTCATAAATTCTGCATTCTGTAGCCCTAATTATAGTTAACTACTAGGCAAATGTTTCCGATGCAGTAAATAAGCTAACAGTGCAAAAGGAAAGATGCAAAGGGAGAGATGGAAACCCGAGCTAACTTCCAGCTGGTTTATCTTTTTTAAAAAGAAACATTTTCATAGGTTACATGGGACAACTACAGGAAGATAGCTGGCAGCAATTAAAATAAAAACTAAAACTTGAAGCTGAAAGCATTGTAGAAGAAATTTGTATGAAAGGCTCGCAATGAAAAATAGAGAAGCCAGAATGATACACATGCTAATATGTGTAGGTGCCACATTTCCCCAAGCTTAAAACAAACTAGTTGCTTTTTAGATGGAGCGATTGAAGCTACGCTGACATGTTGTGATGCACTGTGTCGTAACACAATGTGTCGGGACACGGCATGTGTCGTGATGCCAAATGTTTCACTTTGATGACGTGTTGATTTGACGATGTGTCATCTGATGACACATCAGATGACACATAGTGACACCGAGTGTGTCACAATATGACCCATTTGGTGACATGTGAAAAACGACACGTGACACCAAATGACAAGATGACATGTGACTCCAAACGTGTCAGAACATGACACATTTGTTGTCACGCGTTGTCTTGAATGCCTCGACAATTTCCTTCCCAGCGTGATTGTTGTCTTCTCAGCCTCCTCACCCTGGCTGTTGTCTTTTGTTTTGTCCTGCGGCAGGACAAAGATGGTGACCGAGCCGTGCACCACACTGCCTTTGGAGACGAGCCGAGCGTGATGGAGCTTCTGGCTCGTGCCGGTGCCGACCTGAATGCACGCAACAAGCGTCGCCAGACTCCCCTGCACATTGCAGTCAACAAAGGTCACATGGGTGTTGTCAAGACCTTGCTCGACCTCGGATGCCACCCGAGTCTGCAGGTAAGCTGGGTCTTACGTGGTTTGGAGGAGCTCTAAACGTGTTCTAACATTTAACAAAGCGATGAATGTGGCTCATTTTCGTGTTGAAATACGCTTACTATGACGGTTACTCAAAGGACTAAAAGACAACGAAGAAATAATGAGTGGATGTACTGTACATGGAGCAAGCCACGTTAAGTCCACTTGCTGTTCTTTCTTTGTTGTCTTTTATAGTCCCTTGGGTAACTGTCATACTAAGTGCATAATAACATGAATGTTCTAAAATGTTCCAAGAGCAAGGGAAGGATGTAGAACACACGATGTAGGACACAGGAGCAAGGGAAGGACGTCGGACCTTTGAAGAATTGCAGCACTGCGAATTGTTGATAGCTTGCAGATTTGAAGAAAAGATCACACCACTAGCTCTGGTGATGTGATCTTTGCAGCTTTCACGTTTTTATTCGCTGATCGGTCAGTTGACCAATCGATCAGTGCTCAAGAGGGCTTATAAGCGCCTCCATCGCGACACTTCGCCGCTTTGTCTTCTTTCGTCTTCTTCACTTTGCCTCTCGTGTTGCTCTCTGTGGGCACTGTCCACGACGCTGATTTCACAGACAGGGTGCATGTAAAAATGTTGCTTCAGATTTACCAGTGAAAAACACCACATATCAGATTAGGAGAGTATTTATTTCCTCCTTGTTGGTTTAGAAATATTGCAATATGGGTACAAGTTTTTTGCAGGATGGTGATGCAATAATGTAACTGGTTTCATGAAAAAATAACGCACAGGTACATGTACGAAGTAACAATGCAGGTAGCGTTCAAAAAAGTGCACGTTATGTGCAGGTTCAATGGACATAATAACAAACTAAGCATCAGCACCCGATACGACCCATGAACATAAACGAATTCAGCGGAGGCTGTAATACAGCATCATTTGATAATGTATTCCACTCAGCTACTGACCTGGGGAAGGAAGAGCATTTGAAATACTACAGTCGACGACCGATAATTCGGACTCCACGGGGAACGTAAATAAGTCCGAATTATCGAAAGTCCGAAAAAACGAATGCGTCAGAAAAAAAATACTTTAATTGACACTTCAGTGTCCCGGTGGCCGAAAAAAGTTATCTATGCATTGCTGCATGCACTTCCGCTTACGTGCAACCAAGTCCACCTGAATCTCCGCCAGTGTGATGTGATCGCTGTACGAAGAAGAAAGAACAGCGAGGGCTCGAGACAGGTCCGCATGCGACGGCTACGGAGCACACGGCGCGTCTTCATCATCAGAGTCAGAGTCGCTATTTGGCGGTTGCAGAACCTGCTCAATTATGTCGTCGTTGTTCAATTCGGCACACGACGACACCGCACTGTCGACGTTTGCAAAGTCTTCAAACGTAACTGTGTCGGGAATCGGCACGCCGCAGCCTCGAAGGTCGTGAATAACGTCCGCACTTGAGCTCGTTGCGCTGGGCGGCAGGTACGGTTCTTCAGTTGCAGTGTCGGGTTCTTCAGCTTCAGTGTCGGGCTCACTACGGAACGTAAATCCAGCATGCCGGAAACAGTTGCTGATCGTGCCTGCCGACACTGCCTTCCAGGCATCAGCAAGCATGCTCACGGCTGACATCAAGTCACCGTTGTATTTCATCTGGCTCTCTAGGCACAGCAACACGCGCTGCAGCATGTGTGAACGATAGAGCACCTTCAAATTCTTGATGATCCCTTGGTCCATGGGCTGCAGAATACTAGTCGTATTCGGCGGCAGGTATTCTAGCTCGATGGCTTTGAGACAGCTGATCGGTGCATGGGCAGTACAGTTGTCTACAAACAAAAGGACCTTGCGCTTCTGCAATTCAAACCTTCGGTCCAATTTTCGCACATACTCTTCGAACAGCTTTTGCGTGACCCACGCCTTTGTATTGGCTTCGTACCAGACAGGCAAATTTTTTTTCCCCTTAAAACATCGAGGGTTTTTCGATTTCCCAATCACCAGCAGCGGGAGCTTTTCCGTGCCGGAAGCGTTGCTGCCGACGACGACAGTGACTCGTTCCTTGCTGAGTTTTCCTCCGTGGCAAGGTTCTCCAGAACGGGCGAGTGTCTTCTCCGGTAGTAGCTTATAAAAAAGCCCAGTTTCATCGAGGTTGAAGGTGTCGTTCGCTGAGTAGCGCTGAAGCAGCTCTGCCAACTTTCCACCACGGTAGTTCGCTACCAGTGTGCTATCCACGGCACTGCTCTCACCGCACATTTTTTTGAAAGCAAGGTCGTACCGCTTCTTGAAGTTCCGGAGCCAGCCATCACTGAACTTAAATCCATCAATGCCAAGGCGAAGTGCCATTGTCTCGGCCTTTTGCTTCAAGAGGTGGCCGGAAACGGGAACCCGCTGAGCGACGGTAGCGTTAAGCCAGATGCTCAACGCTTCTTCCAACTGCGGATGAAAACCTTGGCGCACCCTCTTTTGTTCACTTCTGGATGATGTCTCCGTCGCGCTCAAAATCTTGTCCTTATTCTTAATGTAGTCCGTTATGGTTTACTTCGAAACGTTGAACTCTCGAGCAACTTCGACTTGCAGACGACCACTGAGCACTTGCTGAATGATGGCGGCTTTCTTCGCCATGGTTAGCGTTGTATATCTGCCGCGTTTCGTCGTTGGCGCGGCCTTCGCCGCTGGCTGTGAGGGCACCGTTGGCGCCATTTGACTCAGATCTTGTGAGACAGCAGGGCATAAAATAAAGAAAGTCTCAAAATAAAAATAAACGCGCACAGAATTTAGCAAGACGCTGTACCGCAGACACATTCACAGAATGGCGGCGATAGCAGCGCAGAGATACAGGCATACCGGAATGTAGGATGTTCTCGATGTCGATACGATCCCCCACAGTTGAGCAGTGCCTCCAAGATTGGCATTTTCAATTACAGTACAAATCTCTGAGGCAAGAAGTTGCGATCGAAATAAAGCCTCATAGATCCCCAATTAGCTTTCGTTTTGATCTCTGAGGCCATACTTTGCATGGTATGGGTGCCGGAGGAGATAATGGCTGCCGATTCGGCGTGCGCGACAGTCTCGGACAGGGTCCGAATTATCGAATTTAGATCTGGCAGCTGTCCGAAATATCGGTCGTCTTTACACATTGCTTCTATGGGACCATCGGCGGTGCCGCGCGACGGTCCGAATTACCGAGCATGTCTGAATTATCGGTGTCCGATATATCGGTCGGCGACTGTAGTTATTGCAGCTGGTGAAGTGCACACTTTGATTTGGACATACATACCTGGAAGAAAAGTTTGCTCACTCTGTTGTCTTCAGGACTGCGAGGGGGACACACCACTGCACGACGCCATCAGCAAGAAGCGGGACGACATGCTCACCCTCCTCCTGGACCACAACGCGGACATCACACTCACCAACAACAATGGTTTCAACGCCCTCCACCACGCGGCGCTCCGAGGCAACCCAAGGTCTGTGCCGTTTTTGCTCCTGCATGCCCTTGCTTCTTTTCTTTTGCAGGTTATGTGTCAAGTCTTGCACCCAACGGCCATAACAACACGAGACTGCTCCAGAGTGATTGGAATTTGACATTTGATCACGTTGTCGTTGAAGTTACATTTGCATGTGCATTGTTCACATTTGAGCTTGTTTTGACAACACTGTAAAGTTCCGTAAAGTTCAATACCGTAAAGCAAAGTGGAAGGGGAGCGCTTTCCCGGAACGGCACCAAAATTCAATACAGCGGCAGCAATGTTTTCCTGCCAGAAAAAAAATGAAACGCACATAAACTTCCTCAGAAGTCTTCTGGCTCTCGTTCGTGGCCCGGCACATTAGAACGATGATTCACAAGCACAAGGAACACAAAGGCAACGCGGTCAAACCATGGGAAGCATGGCATGGAAGTACCTTCAATGATGAGCTCATGCCAATGCAACAACTTTGGGCAATAGATACACTTCTCAAAGGCCTTACTTTTGCTAACTACATGTGCCATAGGGTCCATCTTCGAACTCCACGTTGAAAAGTCGCATACACTAAACTACCTTTGGTGTTTCTGGGTAGAATGACATTGGTACTGTTGAACCTGCTTATAACGATACTGCTTTTAACAACATATCGTTTATAACAATGAGAAGCTGCTGCACCATCAACTTTTGTATGTTTTCTGTGGGGAAATGGTCTGCTTACCACAGTGCTCCCATGTCACATTATTGTTTATAACTAGGGTGTGCGAATATTCGAACGTTCGAATATTTTTCGTATAGTGTTTGCTGTTCGATTCGATTTGCATCAAAATTTTGCTATTCGAGGCATTCGAACTTCCGAAAACAAATTTAACAGTTTCATTCTCTGAAAATGAAATTACAGAGTTTCTAAATGATGTGCGTAAACCCAGTTCTCCTTGCGATCTTCGGCCTATCGAAAGGCAACGGCCGTCACCACACCCTGACACTATTTTAGACAAGGTAGTTCAACCACTGCACACAGACTAGAAAGTGTGCAGTGTAAAAAAGCAAGGCGCAGCATCTGCTTATACTGTACTTATTCGAATGAAACAATGCGCACCCAATTTTAAAGTTCTAAACAAAAATGCATCTGCTCACCATGCTACAAGATCTTTTAAAACTATGGTATGCCGCAGTGTTGACGATCAGAAGAAAAAAAAGAGGCAAGCACAATGTACCCTCATACAAAACTGAAATTTATTCTGCTAGCAGTTCTTTTCCTTCCGTGGTCCAGTTTTGCTGGCCTTAAGGTCACTTCTGGATACGTCTCAATTGCGTGCCGTTTCAAGGGCTGTTACCTTCACAAGCTCCGTCTACACGGAGCTGCTTGAGCATGCCTGCAAGCTTGTCATCGAGATCCGGATATTTTCTCATATTGGGCCTGTAGACACGTTTCCTGGTCGACAGGCAACTGAAGATTTCCTTCCTTTGTTCGCACCACTCATGGACACTGGTATCGGGCACACAAAATAGACGCGACGTAGCTGTCCTCGGTGCGCGAAACAATTTTTCTTTGATATGAGCTTTCGTAATTAAAGGGGCGTGTCACCATTTCCACTCCACTGAGAACAAATTCGACGCAGGCAAGAAATGAGCCCATTTTAATGTGCATTCCATCACCATTTTGTGATGGCGATGTCACTGATCTGCTACTGGCGGTCGGCTGTTACTAATGCCGCAAACAAAGTCTCGATTTCGTACTCGGTCGACTCATTTTGTGAAACGTGCTTTCCGAGTAATGTCTTAGCACCATGAAATCAGTGCGATATAAAATTTATTAGTGTCACCCGAAAAACGGCGAAATATCAAGTTATCCAGGCTCGTGGCAATACTGCATGTTATGTCAACCGCAACACTACGCGACAGCTAGCAGCAGAGTTCGATTTTCATGCAGTGGACAGCGCGCTGCCATCAGGTGTACGAGTTGCCATGGAAATGTCATTTTCTTCCTTTCGGCCATGTTTTGCACTACATTGTAACGCGAAGGCATTACTTGGCTAGGTTTGCGAAAGTGTGCACTTGTCTGGCGTCCGCAAAAGCCGTGTGTGGAAAATATTGAACTCTCCCACTGGCACTGACACCAGCGCCAACGTGTAAAGTGCTGTCAACACCACTTTGGTTGTACCAAATGATGTAAATAAACACAATTCGGCTTCTGCATTCCGTCATTCTTTATAAGAGATCTAGGAAACACCAATCAGCAGCACCCCTCCAGTGCTTGACCAACCTAATCAAAAGAAACGCTTTCATGTTCCTATCATGTAAGAATATGATTAGGGATCCGCTGCAACTCCTTTTTCTATAATTTCGCTTCGAAGTATTAGAAAAATATTTGAGAAATATTCAAAAATTATTTGATTGATTGGCACTAATACCTTATTATTCGAATTCGCCTGGCACCCAAAATTTCGCTATTCGTACAGTTTTAGTTATATAACATTGATGAAGTCTGGCTACTGGGTGTTTGTGGCAAAAGGTGATTGAATGTGAAATCCTTGTAGAGAAAGAAGCAAACGAGAAATTCTAGCTGCTGCTGTGGTGTGAAGTGATAGAGTTTTGTGCAGCACTGTTTGTTATAGTACACCTAGGTACAGTTGGCCTCAAAATAATACGGACCACGCGAGCGTGTGGTGAAACTGCAGCTGCGCCGTCTGGTGGCGAACCGTCTGCAGTCGAGAGGATTGCTTTGGCCACGCAGTCGCCAGAGCATTGCTCTCTAGAGCAAACAGCTCGCCACTAGAAGGCGCAGACGGTTATTTCGCCACGTGCTCGCGTGGTCCGTATTATTTTGTGGTCGACGGTACGTGGTAAGCACATAGTTTATGCACAGGGAGATTGTAGTGCTGAAGGCACAAACTTTGTATTGTATACTGTAGCTTGGAAATTGTCATAGATTCTAGAACAAAGAGAGAGGGAGAGTGAGAGAGTTAAGCGAGGAAATGCATTTAAAGGTTAACCAGGCACACGTCTGGTTTGCTACCCTACCCTGGGGAAAGGGATGAAGTTAGCAAATGAAAGGAAAAAGGGGGAGGGAGGTGCGGTCAGGGTGGAACACATAGGCCTGTCTATCATGTTTCGTTCTAAAGTCTTGAGCACAGCCGTCATGTACCTCGAATACATGAATGGATGGCAGGCTGTTGCAGCTGCCTGCTTATAGAATCAAATTTGTAAAGGTCCATACAGTACTGACCAGTAACATGTGACATGTTCCATTTAGAAACTGCACAGAAAAATCAGCATTTAAGTACTACGTTAGTATTTTCTTGATTAGTATGCAATCCGCATGAAAACATTCTAACCTTTCGTGAGTGGTATCAACGAATGTATCGTCTAGTCAGTAAAGTGTATGCACTTTTATGTCTTTCTCATTATTTATGTGATAAATATGTGTTGCATGCTCACTGTACTGAGGATACGTACTGTATAATTTTTGGGCTGTATGATCATTGAGAAAGTGAAAGCGAATATAATACCAGCCAGTCAACTTCCTGCCTGATTTGGGCCTGCAAAATCAGCCAGCAAGAATAAATAGCAGCCAGTGGAACCTCCTGGCTGTTATGGAAGTGAGTACTTATTTGCCGAAGTATTAAGTGTGAACAACTTTTCATTGGTTAGTACACCTGTGCGGCAGCGGTACAGCCAGGGTTTTATTTTGGAATAGGGAGAGGTGTTTTTTTTCTACGCCCCCATGTGTTTGTGCATGTGTGTAATGTAGTTACATACAATGGGTGTACAAAGATTTTCGGTGGGTGGTTTGGACACCTTCCTTCGAGGTAAGCTTCAAGACATGACGTAACCCGGTCAACCAGGACATAATGTTCCATGGTGGTTGGAGGGGGCTCCCTCCACCGGAAATTACTTCCTTTTCCTGGCTATCCCAACTTTCATACACATATATATACATAACAAGCAGTCCACTTGGGAAATGTGTAAGGTCCGTTGTCCGCTGTCTTTCCTTGCAGCTTCCGGGCGTCACTGAAGTATTTTTTGCAACGAAGATCTCTTAGCCTACCCTGTGCAATCATTGTCGTAGTAGTTGTAGCAGTAGTGGTAGCAGCAGCAGCAGCAGCAGCAGCAGCAGCAGCAGTAGTAGTAGTAGTAGTAGTAGTAGTGGTAGTGGTAGTAGTGGTAGTAGTAGTAGTAGTAGTAGTAGTAGTAGTAGTAGTAGTAGTAGTAGCAGCATCAGGAGTAGTAGTAGTAGGAGGCGTCACGCAGGCCACGTAACCAGAGGTTGTGAGTAGATAGATAGATAGATAGATAGATAGATAGATAGATAGATAGATAGATAGATAGATAGATAAATAAATAAATAAATCGAAATGATGATGATGCTTGAAACAATCATAATGCATGTTCGAAACTATGATGATGATGATTCTAAATGATGGTGCACGTGACCTCGCCAGCCAATCGCATACGTTCGCGCACTTACAGCTGCGTTTCCGACGGTTTTCACGGCATGGAACTGGTTTTAAAATTTTTTAACAAAATAAGCTTACGCTGTTTTTGTGTAGTTAATCACGTAGCGCATTAACCGTTTTTAACCAGAACCGCCATTTTTTTTCTGCGGTTGTGAACCGTAAGTGAACCGTTTCCGCCGAACCGAAACGAAGAGTATCAGCATCGGTTGCACGCCGTGGCGCCGGCGGGCGCTGACAGATGGCGCTACGCGACCTTCCGTTCTCGTCTGTTAGTCCTTCTGTAGCGCCATCGCAGCCGTCTCGGATTAAAAAGCAAGAAAGATAACACTAAAGAGATAAAGCGCGCACCTTATACTGTTTTTCGTTCGCCGCGTTGCTTCCCTTTGCTGCACATCAACGCGTTCAGGTCTATATACGTGTTCTGCTTTTTTACACCTCCATCCTTATACTCCCCATTTTATCCCGGCGATTGCGTTCCCGGCTTTCGCGGCTTCCCTAATTGAGCGGCCGAATGAGCTTCTGCCTGTCCCGTTTTTGCCCATTAGGTAAAACAATAGAAGGAAAAAGATAAAAGAAAAAGACGCCAAACGAGCAAAGAACGGAAGCTCTGGGAATAAAAAGAAATAAAAAAAAGGGGAACGATGTTCCCAGTCTCCGTACTACAGTACTAATTCGACCCGTTGTTGGTAGATAATGCCGACACGTGTAGAATATACCACTCGCTTCGTAGCGTACGCGGTTAGGCAAGACGAAGAAAAGCGTAAGAAATAAAAAATCCAGCCAATTAGTGGTTTGCGTGTACAGTCGACTCGTGCGTAGGCATTTGGCCCCGACAAGCCGCATCGCTTGCCCCCTTCCCCCCCCCCCCTCCCCCCCTTGCTGTTGGTAGTTAGGGAGCGTGTAGTTTGGCTTGTCGCGGTTCCACTTTTAGCTTTTCATTGCTTTCTTTTTCTTCTGTCGTCGTTTTTTTTTGTTGTTTTTTTCCGCTACCAACTCGGTGCCTAGTCGCTCCTCTTCGTCGCTATAATTATCCGGTATGCACACAACGGGGTTGTGTGATGATGCATTTTTGGCGCGGCGTCGAATTATTTGCGTTCCTTCGTTGAATGCCCCGCGGCGTTTATAACGTGGTTACGCGAGCACGCCGCTTTTTTTTTTTCTTATTTTGTCGTTCGCGTCCGCTTAGTGCGTGTGTGTACGTTAGGCTGACTGTCGTGGTGTCGTTTCTTTCCCTGTAGCTGTCACGCATCTCTTAAATGTGGTAATAGAGAAATCGAAAAAAGCTACAACGGAAGACGCTTCGATAGATCCCAGCTCGCGATAAACGCCGGGCCCCGCACGTTTCGGCTGTGGTTAACCATCTTGTATACGGAGTGCTCGGGCTCTGGTATATATATATATATATATATATATATATATATATATATATATATATATATATATATATATATATATATATATATATATATATATTTTTTTTTTAAGCCGAGTACCTTACGCGCCTCGTCAAGCGCGTAGATTGGCGGCGGCAAGACGAGCGATACAAAATAGCGTTACGCGAGGACGTCGCCACATGATGTCACAGATCGCAAAATTTTGTGACGTCATCATGACGTGACATCACACGATGACGTCATCGCATGACATCGTCGTTTGGTCAAAGGTGGGGCCGATCACGGATGCAGTGCAAGACCATATGATGTGCGGAAAGCTGGCAGTGCCTCCGACCTTGGAGGCAGTGCAGAACCACGTTTGTTGCACAAAGATTTCGTAGGATGGCGGGCACGATCAATACATCGACTGAGAGGAAAAAGAAGATGGCTTTCGCCTTCGAGTCATCTTAGGCGAATGCATAAGGGAATGCCTGTGAGTGTTTTTTTTTTTTTTTTTTGAGGCTTCGTATACGGTAGTCATCTGCTCACATTGCTCTCGGTTGTCCTCGTTTTTCGTCGGCGCCCATTATCCACAGCAGCAGCAGAAGCAGCACACACACACTCGTCGCTATGCTCGTCGCGACACGAGTCACGTGCGAGAAAGAGGTGGCTCTTTTTCTTCTTCTTCGTATAGCTTGTCGTCGTAGTCGTCGTCTCCTTCATTAACGGCATAATGCAGCGCGCGTTGTCATCGTCTTCGTGATCTGCACGCCTCGAGGGGTTTTTCCCGCTCACGTCGGCGGAGCGACACCCTTCGCGTTTTTTTTCTTTTGTTCCTACATGACCGCCTCGTTAGGGAACAGTCAGTGTCGTCTCCGTCGTCCTCATTGTCATCGACAGTCTCCTGCGCACGCGCTGCGCGTTCTTTTTGCTTGGTTTTACGGAAGGAAAAAAAAAAAAAAGGCACCATGTTGCACTCTCTGTAACACTTGGAAGGCGAAAGACTGCCGCCCACTTGGTTATGCATTGGTTTATGCAGTCGGGGACCAGACTTCTCGCGAGACGTATAACGAACCGCCGTGTGAGACACACGCGTTAAATTGCCTTCACGTTCTCTGTCGATTATGCTGGCTCGAAGGTCGCGGGATCGAATCCCAGCCGCGGCGGCCGCATTTCGACGGAGGCGATTTGCTAGAGTCCCGTCTATCTAGATTTAGGTGCACGTTAAATAACACCAGATGGTCAAAATTTTCGGAGCTCTCCCTTACGGCGTCCCTCATTATCATATCGTGGTTTTGGGACGTAAAACTCTAACAGTTATTATATTATTCTCGGTCGATTGCATGATTTGCATCGTTCCTCCCCCACCTGAAGGTTTTCTCACCTCAGGTGGTGTTGCAATGCCTCCGAGATCGGCTACCTGTGGCCAAGCGACGTGATAAGGCCATCACGTTACGTCGTGTGATGACGTCTTCACGTGACGTTGCAAGTTTCTGCGGTATGCGACGTCGTTATGACAACGTCACGTTGCGACGTTACAGCACGGCGTCACTGCAATTGCAGCTTTGAGGAAGACACGTCCGCGCTTGTCGAAACGTCGACTCCAGCGACACCGCGTGCTCAAAAAAATTTTTCATGACGTCATCAGTGCCGTAGGTCACGCGGGTTTTTGTACCACATCTTTCGCCTGCCGTGTTTCGCTCAAGGGGCCGCGCAACGAGACGCTTAAGGATTTCGATCTACCTAAAAGTGGATGAATTTTAAGGGCTCGTTTTTCTTTGTTAGACGCGATATTAATGAGAACTAACGACAATAATGCCAAGGTAAGTACAGGAGATGTTATTTGTAGTAATTAGAATATAAATCTGAGGAAAGTAAAGTGGACGAAGAGATATCTTGCCGCTGGCAGGCACCGAAGCTGCGACCTTCGAATAACGCGTCCGATGCTCTACCACTGAGCTACGGCGGCGGTCATCCTCCCGTCCACTTTATGTGGATTGAAACTTAGGAGTGTCAGTCAGCGCCAGTCGCAGCCATGGCGGCGAGTGTGGAACACTCTTTTTTTCTGCCTTTTTGGCGTCACGTAGCACGTGATCTATATACGAGCAGGCAGCTGACCAATAATCCCTCGCATACTATCTGAAGGCATCATGCCTGCCAGAACGAGACCCCCGCTATGAATGAAGGAAAGGAGATTACTTTTAAGGGCTCGTTTTTCTTTGTTAGACACAATATTAATGAGAACTAACTGACAGCAATGCCAAGGAAAGTATGGGGGGTGTTATTTGTAGTAATTAGAATATAAATGTGAAGAAAGTAAAGTGGACAAAAAGATAACTTGCCGCCGGCAGGGACTTAAAAGGATGCGCTAGTTCTGTCCTGCCCTAAATTTCTTTCCGATGCACCGGCTTCACACCGGGAACATAAAAGCGCGCAGCTCTTGCTCCGGTGCAGCTCGCATCGATTCGGGTGGTCCATTCAGATATATATACATCTCGGTCGGCCCCACCTCTGAACATCACGTGCATCGTTCATCGGGATCGCGCTACACCAGTGCACTCCCTACCTCCTCGCATCAATGTGTCTAGTCATTGCTGGGACAGTGCGTTATGTGGGACTCCACTTCCGCTGCGGCCTTGTACCACGACATGCTTCGTCAATGTCAGACTACTTCCGGTGCTCGTATACTGGCGCAGCCGCATGCTTTCTCGTGGCTTCATCGATAGGGCACGCATTTGGTCTGGTTGGTTCATCATTACGAGTAGAAAAAATAGTATATATATATATATATATATATTCGCGGCTGCACACTTCTTTTCGCCTACGCGAGTCTACAAGCGAGACTTCGAGGAGAACGTGGGGTGGCATCATGATGACTAATAGTAGTGACCGACGCCTGGACTAGCCTATATATTTCCAGGGCGAGAGGGGAGTGTGTGGGGGTGGACCTTTACGAACTATGTCGCACGGTGGTGATCAACGCATGGCAGGCCGGCCGGATCGTGACCCCGCGACATTTCAACTCTCGGACACATTTTATATTCTTTTTTTTCTTTATCGCATCTGCTTTCACTGGTCGTCGCTTGATTTTTTTTTTCTGTCCCTTCTTTTCGCACCCGTAATTTATTTCCTCCGGTTCCATATTCCCCCTTTACCGTTTCTTTTCGGAGCTTATCGCGGTTGTAGGGCGTCGATGTGAGTCTGCATTGGACAATTGTTGGCGTCGCATCGACAGCGTCGAATCGAGTCTTCCCACTTTTTTTTTTTGCACTGATTACCTTAGTTCCTTTTCGTGTATGCTCATGTTCATCTATGTAATAAGTAAGACATCTACATAATAGGTATTCACTCCGACCTTTTCCGATTCGCGCGACCGTAATTTTCCACGCCCATCGCTTCTATATAGGAGCCGGTCGGCGCGCACTGCTCTACCCCAATCTTCATCCCTATACTCCTTGTCGCCGTCATCATCTTCTTCGTCATCGGTCGTCCGCTCAATCTCGCCAGGTCATCGCCAAGGCCGGTCTCTTTCTCTCCTCCTCCTCCTCCTCCTCTTCTTCGTCCTCCGCCTCCATCGCGTTCTTCTTCGAGACGTAGTTCTTCCATTCTTGGTCGACGACGCCGCCTCCGCCGATCGAGCTTTTTATCGAACCGTGATGTCCGTACGGGCACAGACACATACACCTCCTGCGCGGCCCCCCTGTCCCCAATTCCACCGCCGCTGCCGTACACAGTGTTTCTTTCCTTCGTCTCGCTCGAACGCCGGCGACTCGCCACGGACTCACGGACCATCATCACGGGCGCGTTCCTTTGTTGCAGGGCGCGCGGTGGCGTCGCCTTTGCGGTTCGCGTCTAAGCGACGTGTTGCTGCTGCTGCTTCCGCTAACGATCATGGCCCCCTAACGCTATCAATGCGTCGTCGTCGTTGCTATTGTGTCTGTGTGTCTGTCTGAATTTGCGTATGTGTGTTATGTCTGTCTGCGTGTTGTGTTTGTGTGTGTGTTATGTCTGTCTGAATGTGTTTCTGTGTCTGTGTTCGTGTGCGTCCGTGTTGTGTGTCTGGCTGTTTGCTCTTTCGTGTGTGTGTTGTGTATGTCTGTGTGTTGTGCGTGTCTGTCTGCGCTGTATGTGTTTGTGTGTGTTATAATAACCCGCTGGCCGGTGCCTGGCATGGGACCGCGAACTTCCTCGGCTAGCAATCCCATTCCTGGATGGAAGGGAAGAAAGAGGGAGTAGGGGGGGGGGGAGGGATAGAGGTGATACGGTGCTCGCCCCCCCCCCCTCCCCCCGCCCCTTCGGAAGGCCCGCTTCGGTCATCGATCACGTGGTTTTTGTTGCGTTTCGGGATTCTTTTCTAAGACCCGACGTCGCAGCCGCCGCCATGGCTACGCCTCGCGCTCGGTCGCCCCTTATGTATGCGTCGTCTTGCCCCCTTGGACATTTTCCGGCCTTGCGATTCTGTCGAGGCGGCGGCCACACCACTGGTCTCATTCGTTCATGCACCGTTCCCCCAGGCCATACATAAACAGGCTCTTTGATTTCAGAAGCAGTCGTGGGGCGTTCTGGATTCGTGTGTGTGTTTATATATATATATATATATATATATATATATATATATAATTATTCAATGTAAATACGACAGCGCTGTCATTTTTCGAAACCGTAGATTATTCAGACGTGCCCGCAGCAGCGCGACATCAACTGTGAAGAAATAAAGGGTCGACGTGTCACGCTAATATGGATATATTCTCTTCACTCACATGTCATGTGCAAGCTGTGTCCTAACGCACGTTCCGTGCATGTCCCCCAAGTGTTCCTCACGTGTACCCCCTGCGTGTCCCCTCGCGTACTTATGGTCTCCGTGTCAAACTGGCAAAAGGTACAAGTTTCGCACACGAATTATTTGCAGAGTGAGATTGAGCGAGTGACCAGGCTTTAATGCGAATTATTTGATGCGAAGTTTTTGGACAGCAATGAAATTCGATACGTGAGGCCATTTCTTAAATATAAAATTAAAGTACAACCAATCTCTAGTGATGGACATACAAACTATCACACAATACTATCACCGCGTCGAAATATACGCCACAACATTAATGGGCTTTGAAAATGAGTATAGATTGTGCGAAGCCTTCAGTACCTACCCGCGTACGATGATCGCCGACTAGTGCCGGTTAATGAGGGTTAATGTTGGCTAGCTGTTGGCCAATCGACGCCTAGTGTTGGCTATCCGCCCTTTAATAGTGTATAGTTTGCGCGAAGCCTACCGTATTAACTCGCGTACTACGAGCGCTACGGCTGGTGTCGGTTAAGGTGGACTACACTGAAGTAGAGCACCAGGTCGGGCTAGTTGGTTCACATTCATTTTAAAGGCTATTAACTGCGCTAGTAAACACGGACAAAGACGAGGGAAGACAGCGCGCGTCCCGTCTTCCCTCGTCTTTGTCCGTGTTTACTAGCGCAGTTAATAGCCTTTTAAAATGAAAGCGGACTACAGCTGGTGTCAGTTAATGCTGGTTAATGTTCGCTAGCTCTTGGCTAAGTAATTGCTCTAGTTGGCTATGCGATCTTTTAAACGTTGTAATTGTATATTAGATATCCACTACCGCGCCTCTGGCTCACTCTGAAATGCTTCGTGCACTGAAACATAGTTCTTCGTAGGGAACTAATGTTTTTTTTTCCTTTTTCGTTCCTCTTTAGCTTTCGCTCGAACATCTTCTCTCTTTGGGAACGGTGCTTCTACGCGCTACGTCTCCTACGTCGTGCCGGCTTCTATCTTATCATCTCATTTCTCGCTAATGCGTTGCCCGACCGATATCTCGACTTCTCTGAGCTTGGCTCGCTGTAACACCGCGTAGCTCTAGCTTCCACCATGTTTTATTATCGCGTTATACCTGTCTGATCTTCGTGCTGTTTTTCCTTTGTATATGCAAGTATTTTTTCACGTTCAAGCTCGCTCGCTAAATATCTTTTTGCCCCTTTTTCTTGACGCTCGAGCTAAGAGCAGCTCCCGCTGAAGCTCGTTTTATTTATTTTTTCACCCCGCTCGGGTGGGCTTCTCTACCTTGCTTTCACGAAATTCCGAATAAGTTCTCCCTAATCTCCCTTCTCAGTCGGGGTTCTTTTTCTCTTTTTATTTTACCCCCTTTAGTTTTCGAGGCGGCAAGCCGAAAGACAGGTGCCAAGAAAAAGGTGTTATAAAAACAATAAAAAAACTACCGCGTAATAAAACTGGGATACAAAGTGAGAAAATGGACACTTTGGAGCGTCGTCTTTTCCGGCTCCGCGCATCACGGTGTATATAAAAAAACAACACAAAAATAAGATTAACAACAACAACGAAGAAAAAAAATGAAGCGCTCGCCGCATACTACAACATCTCAAGGGTAACACAGAAGTACGAGGTGGATTTCGAGGAGGAAGAAGAGAGGCCCTGCACATCATGGTGTTTAAAAAAAGTAAGATTAACAAACAAACAAAAAAAAAAAACCCTTGCCACATATACTACGAGATCTCTAGGGGAACACGGAGTGCAAGGTGGATTTAGGAAAGAAGGGTAGAGAGAGAGAGAGAGATTGAGAATGAAAAAGAGGCGGGAAAATGTGTGATAAGCTAGAGGAGTTAAATTGGCAGATAGTAGTTGCTTGGAAAAGCAGGGTGGATATTAAAAAAAAGGTTGCAATAAAATACGAAATCTAAAAGAAGCAAATAGAATTGACGAATGGGAAGAAGCGCGTTACAGTTTCTCGCACCGCGGTGTACACCCACAAGGAAAGTATGAAAAAAAAGGAATAAAGGGAAATATCTTACGAGCGACAGCGGAAGAAACGAAAAATTCGACGATGCTCAGAGCTAGCGCAGGGTAGTCGGTAGCAGCAGCAACAGCTCAGGAAGCGAAGATGAGTTTGGGAGCATCGCGGCTTGGGCGGGTGACTGGCGAAGGAACGTTGTGTAGTCAAGCTTCTACATGCTCGTGTGCTTTCGTGCGCGTACTTTTAACACTCCCTCTCTGTATTTGTGTGTTTTACGTCGTGTGTGTGTGTGTGTGTGTGGCACGGAACATGAACATAGGAACCCGGCCACACCCTCGCGGCGGTAGGCAGCGGTAGCGCGTAATCGAATCTCCTGTTCCTTCGTGCATGTAGCCGGTGTGCCTTGTTGTACGGCCCCTTCGTGATCCCGTGTCGTGATCCACCTATTTACAACTTTTCTTTTGTTGGTTTGTCTTTTTTTTTGTTCTGGCGTTCTTCGGGTCTTTTGTGTATTCATCCCTTCGCTTAGTTACTCTTCGCTACACTTTTCATCTTCGCTGCGACTTGTCTCAGGAAAAAAAAAAAAAAAAACTTCGAGTGCTCCGCCTCCCCTCATTTTTTTTTCTCTCACTCTTCACTCGCTGTTTTATTTCTAGCCATTCGGTGTTGCTCTCTTATCTCATTGTTCTTTAGCTTAACGTCCTTCTTAATCATCCAAAGGCTCCCGCATTTTTACCGATATCACCGCTTTTTTTGGTCATATTGTTCCCTGGGTTGAGGTAACCTTGTATATACGTGTTGACGCTACCGTGTTCTCTACCTCAGCTGCTGCTATTATGTTTCTTTTTCGAAAATTAGTGTCGTCGTAGGACCTTTTGATCTTGTTTGCTTCGGGGTCTGGGGCAATATTTCATCTTCGCAAGCAGCCAGCCCGTTTTGTCTTAGGTTTTTTCCCGTCTTTTTTTTTCTGTCTCATTGTGTTCGACCCTCCGCATCGTCAGCCTGCTGGGTCTGCCTGCCTTTGTACATTTTAGTAGGAAGAAAGACGGAGGGAGTGTTCTCACTCTATTCAGTGATTTATTTTCCTGTCGTAGTCCTAAATTTACCGGATCCTCGGAAGACTCCTTGCGCAGCTCGTGAGAAACACGCCTATCTTGACTCGCGTTCTTTCTTTCTTTCTTTCTTTCTTTCTTTCTTTCTTTCTTTCTTTCTTTCTTTCTTTCTTTCTTTCTTTCTTTCTTTCTTTCTTTCTTTCTTTCTTTCTTTCTTTCTCGATGATAAATTAGGCGCATCTTGTTTCTGCAGCGTGCCAATGTGGTTCTGTTAGCGGTATGAAAACTACATCCCTGCAGAAGCGTGCCTGAAGCTTGGCCTCGTTTCTGGCTGTGTTGTTTCCTGCATATTCTTAATTAGCTTCCTTCATTTTTAGCTGTCACATTTGCTAAACGCCTTACTCGTTGTGGTATCAGAGTTCTACGCCTTGAAAGCGTGCTTCACCTTGTGCAGCCGTGCTCAACACGGAGCCAGCTTTACAGGCACCTCAGTCTTCTTTTATTTTTGAATATTTTTTGATGGCGTCTGAAAGATATTGAATTCAGGTGAAGGGTTCAATTTAACACAATTTTCTGATAACACATTCGTTATCAGGAAGTGCGCGTTGATTTAGGATCACACGTTTGCTGAACGGCGACGCCGTTGCAGTACAAACGCGAGCAGTGTTGACCGCTTTGAAAGCGTGCTTCACCTTGTGCAGCCGTGCCCAACACGGAGCCAGCTTTACAGGCACCTCAGTCTTTTTTTATTTTCGAGTATTTTTTGATGGCGTCTGAAAGATATTGAACTCAGGTGAAGGGTTCAATTTAACACAATTTTCTGATAACACATTCGTTATCAGGAAGTGTGCGTCGATTTAGGATTACACGTTTGCTGAACGGCGACGCCGTTGCATTACAAACGCGAGCAGTGTTGACCGCCTTGAAAGCGTGCTTCACCTTGTGCAGCAGGGTGCTAAAACAGAGCCAGCTCTACAGGCACTTGTCCGGCTGTTTGTTTTCAAATATTCGAAAGTCGGGGGTTCGATGCCGGCCGCAGCTTGGCGTTTGGATGGAGGCGAAATGCTAGCGGCCCGTGTACTGTGCGATGTCAGTGCACGTTAAAGAACACCAGATGGTCGAAATTTCCGGAGCCCTCGGCTGCGGCATGTCTCATAATCATATCGTGGTTTTGGCACGTAACGCCGCCCAAATTATTCACAAATATTGTTTTATGGGGCCATGGGGTTGTGTGCACTATCCAGGTCCTGATGAGGGCGGCAGTTTTCTTCCTCCAGTGAAGAAATGTGGGGTGACAGAAGGTCAGCTGTCACTTCTTTGTCTGTAATGCCTGCAGGGTAAATTGAACATGTGATGGCTATCGCCTATTTTTCGGTGTTTGTAGATATTCTGGTTTTACTGCTCTTCGCTGTTTATAGGTTGCAGCGACTAGTTCTACAACAACAACAACAACAACAACAACAACAACAACAACAACAACAACAACGCAGAAAACAGAGTGAGATTATGCGCGTTACAATGTGAAGCGACACACGTCGGCACTAACGATTGATCAATGATACTGATACATTGCCATTCGCTTGATACGAATTCTACGTTGCATGATGCGTGAGGGTTTCAGAATATCGGGGCCCGCGAGAGCAACGATATCCCCGCCTAATATATCTTAAAGGTTGGCAGTTAAGTGCTATGTCGTGTGTGTGTGTGTGTGTGTGTGTGTGTGTGTGTGTGTGTGTGTGTGTGTGTGTGTGTGTACGTGCGCGCGTGCGTGCGTGCCTGTACGTGGGTAGGCACTTTTGTGAGCGCGCCTGTGCGTGTCTGTGAGTGTATTCGCGTGTGTGTGCGCGTGATGGAGCAGGCATCCGTGACCGGAGGCGTCGCAGGCGCCTTCCGTAATCTCACCCGCCGGTCACAATTTGCGTTTGCGTCTTCACCGCCTGGAGCAAGCTCACTCGCACTTCAGTGCGGCTTCGCTGGAGCGATTGCTGCTTGTTTGTCTCGGAAAAAGGTTGCGCTTGACTGACTGCGCCCTCTCTATTAACTCGATCGCACGGCGCCTTCTTCTTCATCTCTATTTTGGTAGCCTGCATTTCACACGCAATCGCAGTGGACTGTGGCCTTACGATTCTTTTCTTTTTTTTGTGTGGGATTCAAGCTCGGGTACTACAGGTCCGAGCTCGAAAATACCGCCGTCGGTACATTTTTTTTATCAAGGCGAAAGCCTTATATGTCTCATTAGCAAAGAAGTTTTCGAGATTTGGCGATACCTGACGATACATCGCGAGACATTGGCGTCGGTGTCAACACGAATGATGCAAATAAAATGAAAAGCTAATGGAACTCGGTCAAAAGTCACGAGATACTCAGGTGAACGTGTATGTGTAGCCGGCATACCGAGTCACTCGACCTCAACGCAACGTGACGCCATCAATGACGCCAACATATGACCTCATCTATACGTGACACACCGCCAAGATTTGTCACGTCATCAGATGTCACATGACATGACGTTGTCGTTTAGTCAAAGGTGGATCGATCGTGGAGGCACTGCAAAACCCAGTAAGGTTCTAAAAGCTTGTAGTGTTTTGCGACCCCAAGGCTTTCGTGGGGGAGAGAGAGAGATAGATAGAGAGAGAGATAGATAGATAGAGAGAAAAGAGGGAAGGAAGGGCGATACAATCGACAGGGAAGAAAAGGAAGATGGCTTTCGCCTTCGAGTCGTCTTAGGCGAACGCATATAAGAGACCGGGCAAATTTTCTTTGTGCTTGCTTACCAACTCCGCGTCACTCTTCTTCGGCGCCCCTTCTCACTATACTCTGTTCGCGGCTGCGCACAAGCCACGGGCTTCGGCTCGACTCTATGAACGACATTTCCGAGCTGTCGGCTCTGCTACTAACGCAATGAAATATAGACAGTGTAATCTTTCATGGCGTTACAGTCCGGCGTTATGTTCGTTCTTTTTTATCCTTGTATGCCCGCTCACTTCCTCCTACGAAAGGAAAAAAAAAAAGAATGAAAGTCGAAGGACTTGACTACAATGAAGGCAAGGTGACCAATGCATAGCGATGCTAAAAAATAATGAAGAAAAAAGAATGTTCCAGCGGGAACGCGATCACTTTATATAGACGCGCCGAGAAAGTGGCCATTTTTGCAGTCGTCGTCATGAATTCCGATTGCGTTCCTCGCGGGTCGTTTGCCACGTGCCTGGAGCGACATCGCGTTCTTGGTTTCTCTCCGTTTTCGAAAAAAAAAAGGAAAGAATAATGTGGTTGAAAGCTTTTTTTTTTTCGTCTTTCGCGAATGGAAACGAAGAGGAAGGGTGGGAGTGAGTGCTCGCTGTTTGACAGGAGGGTGGGCGGACTGCAATCCCCCCCCCCCCCCCCCCCACCACTACCACCACCTCTCCCTCCTTCTTCGACGCAGTTCCAGGAACACAATTCTCTCCTACAACTTCAAGAGGTGGGATCAGGGCGATCGTTATCGCTACTTTCCTAAGTTTCCTTACGCGTAGTGTTTTTTTTTACGAAGCCTTAGACTACACGTGTTCCTTTAATTCGCAAGCCTACTCAGGCAATTTCCCAGGAAAAACTGTCGATTTGTCTTTAACCCAGCGCCTTTCCCATAGGAACACATCAGGCTCCCTCAGGAATACAAGGGAAACATACGGCGGAAGAAGCCGTACGCATGAACTGGGCTAAGGGACGCAGTTGCTGCCTTAACAAAGACAAGTCTCTTATTTAGCATAATGTAGAAAGCTAGACTAGTTGGAAAATGGAGTTTTCACGAATTTCCATCGCTTCAAGAGAATTGAAAGTAGTGAGAGAAGGGCACTGCCTGCGATCCCGGAGGCAGTGCTAAACCACGTTGCACTGCCTCCTCTTCTGTACATCTTTAGACTGCCTGGACACTTCTTTAGCCAGCCCGGTATCGGGAGGTCACAGTCGGAACCTTCCGCCCTGCTTATTTCGCAAGAGCCACGCGCGCGCCATATTTTGCAAGTAATCTGCGGTGGGTTCCGAGGGTTGGTCGAGGCGAGGTGGACGGTAGCTTCAGGTAACTCTCTTCGCCGGCGTCTCCGGATCTTCACGCTCTTATCGTTGCAGCTGGCATTATCTGAAGGAAGCGAAAAGCAACTGAATGCGCTTACTCACTTGTGTTCGCTCGCTGTGTCAGCTGCTGCGCCAGAGTTTTGAAAGCCGATCTTCGTGGTCATCGAGTGGTATATATCTTCGTGTTTGCCCATGCGCGCGGACACTATATGCTGGTTAGTTTAATTAGTACGCAATGTTTACTGCAACGTATAAGGCCTATAAAACTACGAACCTTCTTACAGCGTTTTGATGAATTGCTATCGCTTTCAGAGCTTCGTCTTTCGGGCGAAACGGTGTCTTCTTGTCCCCTCTCTCGCCGCCCCAGTATACGTATTCGCACACTGTTTCTTCGTTCTGGTTACTCGGCATGGTAGTCTAGTGATTATGTTGCGCGACTGCTGACCCGAAGGTCGCGGGATCGAACCCGGCCCTCGGTGGCCGCATTTCGATTACGGGACGTGCCAGAGGGCCGCGTGCTTATATTTATGTGCAAGTTGAAGAACCTCAGATGGTAGAAATTTCCGGAGCCTTCCCCCACGGCGTCTCTCACAAGCATATGGGGTTTTGGGACGTAATACCGAAGCAATTATTATGACTTTTTGTCCCTTGTCCCACCCTTCTCCTTTTTCAGTGTAGATTAGCACACCCGTTTATTCGTTCATGTTAACGTCCATATCTTTCCTCCTTATCGTATCTCTTTCTCCGTCTCTCCCGACGCGACAAAGGAAACGTCTGTTGTGAATTCCTAAGGCAGCACCTTACAAGAGGCTAGCGCAAGGGGAAAAAAAGGGACACGCACTAAATATACGGATCGAAACCGAGCCCTGCGCCATCGGAGGAGAAAACGGCGTAATAAACAGTATCGACAGAAACAGACAGGGTGTATTACAAGAGCGGTGGACAAAAGAAGGGAAAAGGGGAAGAGGTCAATAAGGCGGCGGACGTAGGAGCTTGATGGCGCGTCGCGCGGCTAGGTCATGAAACAGTAGCGAGAGGTGTTTAAAAAGAAGGAATTGGGAAGAAAAAGGAATAAAGAACAAGGATAGGCTCGGAATGGTAAAAAAGTAAAGTTAGGAAAGATAGAAGTGGCGCAAGAGCTTATTACAGTCATAAGATGAAAGGTTTTTCAAAGAAAAGGGACGAAAGGGTAGCGAGGCCGTACATATTATAATCTTTTTTTGTGCGTGAATGGCGCGTTTGGAATGGAACTAAGATGGCTGCGCTCGCACATGTGTTTCCGCCGAGTCTATAAACAAATTGAGTTTGGATGGAAACGAAGGAATAAAGGACACATTTAGAAACTATAATCGAAAAAGGGGAAAGAAAGGTAAAGGAACGGCAGGGAGGGAATCGGGCTGGATAGAAAAAAGAAACGGGAAATACTAGTTGCGTTTTGCTTGCGA
Source organism: Rhipicephalus sanguineus (assembly GCF_013339695.2). Lineage (NCBI taxonomy): Eukaryota > Metazoa > Arthropoda > Arachnida > Ixodida > Ixodidae > Rhipicephalus > Rhipicephalus sanguineus. Next base: position 37,776,880 of record NC_051185.1, read on the forward strand.
TCGCGGTCCTCGCCGGCGGCGGCGCCAATAACCCGAACAAAAGGAAACAGTTTTTCCCTGTGCCGCCCGTGCCTTTCTCGGAACCACTTTCTTTTCCCCTTTTTGTATATAGGGATGAACATTTCTCCCTTTTTTCTTGGGGATGAAATGAGACAGAAGAGAGGAGGGTTAAGGGAATGAGAGAGTGGTAGTGAGTGTATAGGGGAGCAAAAGGGAATTGGGGATAGAAAGAGAGGTGAGCGGGAAGGGTAGTGTATTGGTAGGATGTAGGGAAGCTAGGGAGGACAGGGTAAAAAAAGGGGGAGGATGGAAGTTACGCGGGGCGGTGGTCGCAGGGGCCCCGCAGGTTTCTTCTGCTTGCTCCGCTGTTTCCCGGAGTTAGCGGAATAAGGAACAAAAGAAGATTGGCGAAGAAGGGGAAAAAAAGGTGGGAAGGGAAGGGTGATAGGGAGAGGCGGGGGATGAGGGCAGGGAGGGGTAGATTTATAGGGGCATCGATTTTTCCATTTACCGAACGCAGCTAGCGAAGTCTGCAGAACGCGATCGGCGGCTTGCGTTGCTTCTTGCTCGATACCCCTCCGTAGGGCGAGTGTAGGGTGGCGCAGGGATCAGGACAGGAAGATAAAACGGGAATGAAAAAAGGGAAAACAGGGATAGAAGAAAAAGAAGCGGGAATGTTCGGTGGGGCTGGCGACGCGTTTGGGAAAGAAACTACCGTTGCTGTCTTCTTTGTATGTTGTCTCCTCCGAGCCTGTGCTGTGTGTGCCGCGGCCTTTGTCTTGCGAGGTACTTCGGCCTCTGTGTGGTATTGCCGCTAGGGTGACGGCTGCTGGGTGCGCGCGGCGTCGCTCAAGTGGTGCTGCCGTGTGGTGGAGACGAGGCGGGGAAACGACTTGGATGAGAACGGGGAAGAAAAGGAAAGAAAGATGAAACGAAGAAACAGTGGTGCGCGACCGAGCCTGCTGACTTGTGTGCCCCTCGCCGGGTATAAGCGCTGCCCCGCGAGCAATTCCTTCTCTTATAGGGGAGGGGGGGGGGAGAAGGGTGGTAGGGGAAGTAGCGGGACGCCTTCCGAGGCTCTGTACCCGTTTTCCTGTTATTTTCCTTTGTCCCGGGGAAGGAAGGGAAGGCTGGCTGCTGGCGCAACGCTTTTTTGATTCTGCCGTGTCGGAACCGCAGCGGTGAATGTGTGCGTACATTCTTGGCCCGTGCGCTCGCTTCGCCGCGCACAGCGGGTCGACTGTATAGTAATTTAGAGCGAAGAGGAAGAGGGGCCTCCGAGGTGCTCGGCTGTGCTCGGGTCTGACGTGGAGCTCGGAGGGGGTTTCGTTCCGCGGCTTATTGCGAGCGCTTCTGGCGCGGCTTCGCGTGAGAGCGGGGTCTCGAACCCTGACGTGCGATAATTTTTTATTCGTCCCGTAAGCTGGTATCCATGTCTATGTCCTAGTGACGGCGCTCTCTCTTTTTCGGATAACAGAAGCGGATCTCTAAGGCCATGTTTTTATGCTGGCTGCACGCTCCGGGAACTGTTCGGGTGCACGAAATACGGCATAGACGCCACCGTGTTCTACAGCTTGTGCCTAAATATGCAAGCGCTCGTGGAATGAGGGGTCAGTGTGGACATGTGCTGAAACAATTCAACGCTGGAAGCCGGACATTTGATGCAAAATGTAATCACGAGTACCCGTGTAGGACTATTGGTATCGCATGGCTGACATACTTGTTGCCGAACTAAAAAAAAAAAAGAACAAAGGCGACACACGCACAGAGCATTTGTGCGTGTGTGTTTCTGTCACGCTGTCATGCCACGTAAGGACATCCAACCTGTCGAGATATGACCATCAACATGTGGTAACCGAGTAAAGGGGAACGGCTGGTGGCGCCGGTTTTCTTGTGGAACACTGATCTCCATTTCCGTTTGCCATTTATCTCATGATTACTACATTTCAATTAAAAACTGCAAAAAGCTTCCCGTATGCATCCCTGGCCTCTTATGGTTGCTTACCGATGGGTCGCAGAAATTATCATTTTTCCTAACCTCAAGCCGCCATCTCTGTCTTGCTTTGGAGCGTTTGTTTGGTTCGCTCTCATTAACCCCTCCACCTCCCCCCCCCCCCCCCCCCCCCACACACACACACGCACTTCCGCTGCTCTGCTCGTTGTTCCGTGAGGCGCGCCAAACGCAGTTACGTGATGGTGTTCACAAGCTGCATGAACTCCCACTGCTACCACGCCCTGTGCGAACAGGGGGGGGGGGGGGGGGGGAGCAGAGGAGTCGGTAGAACTCCCGGCCAGTCGATGCCGATGCTGCTACGGCCGGTGGGCAGCAGCAAGCAGTTCAAGCAAGAAAAATCGAAGCCGGCGGGCCCTGCCTGCTCATGTGGCGCAACCGTTCGTGGTTCGAACGGACGCCCGTGCGCGCTTTCCCGCATCGTCCACCATCTCTGACTCCCTTTGTGTTTTATGTTGTTTGGTTTCAATCTCCAGTTCCTGTGCGTTCCTATACTCCCGGGAGTTTCGGTTATACGGGCGCACGCATTTACTCTGCTCCCCCCCCCCCCTCACTTCTTCAACGCAGTTGATGACGACGCCGCCAGTCTCTAGGGACACGCGCCACATAATTTTGTTGTTACACTCTACGCGAACCTCCCCCCCCCCTTTTTTTTGGTCGCTATTTGCGAACAGTGCTGTGCTGGCGTATCGCGAGTCGCAGCTTTCGATCCAGTGCGTGGCGTTCCTGATGCGAAGTATGCAGCTAAGCTCCGCGCGGTTTTTACAGCAAAGCTGCTTTAGTCCACCCTGTGTCGTTGTCGTTATAGCAGTAGTAGCAGTACTTAGTATTGTAGTTGTAGTAGCACAAGCACTAATAGTAGTAGTAGCCGCAGTAGCAGTAGTAGTAGTAGTGGTGGAAGTATTAATAATAGTAGTAGCAGCATCAGTAGTGGTGGTGGTGATGGTGGTAGTAGTAGTAGTAGTAGTAGTAGTAGTAGTAGTAGTGGCAGTAGTAGTAGTAGTAGTAGTAGTAGCCAAAGCAGCAGTAGTAGTAGCAGTAGCAGCAGGAGTAGTAGTGGTGGTAGTGTTTGTATTATGTTGTAGTAGCAGTAGTAGTAGTAGTGGTGGAAGTAATAATAATAGTAGTAGCAGCATCAGTGGGTGGTGGTGGTGGTGGTGGTTAGTAGTAGTAGTAGCAGTAGTAGTAGTAGTAGCCACAGCAGCAGTAGTAGTAGTAGTAGCAGCAGCAGCAGGAGTAGTTGTGGTGGTAGTGTTAGTATTATGTTGTAGTAGTAGTAATAGTAGTAGTAGTAGTAGTAGTAGTAGTAGTAGTCGTACACAGGTGACGTGACTAGAGGGAGGAGTGACTCAAGAAATAAATGTTCTTGATGATGCTGCTCGAAATGATGCTAAATGGTGATGATGACGTACGTGATTTCGCTAGCTAATCACGTACCCTCGCGCGCATACATCTTCGCTGTGCGACGGTATTCACGTCGTTGAACTGGCAGTTTTTTTTTCTTTTTCTTTCTTTACGACGAGGGTGGCGATGCGGGCTTGTTGGTTGACCATACTTTTACGAGGTGAGCGCACAAAAAGACGCGGATGAAAGAAGAGACGTATTTTTGTTTTTCTTGCGTTCGAGCGTGCCTGCTACCCTGCGCGTTGCGCTGCACTGCAGTGCTCGAATCGAGCTATCACGTTGCGTTGGCGGGCTTCTCCGCATAGCTTCCGCGTGTGTGGGAAAGACGCAGGCGTGGGATGCTCGCTGCGCCGGACAGTCGATAACCGGGACGGTTTCGGTAGCGCGTTCTCTAGCGAAGTTTGTTTACGACTTACCGATATCGGTGGAGGCGTTGTCGTACGCGAAAAAAAAAAAAACCCGACGCCGGAGGGCATCGATTCTTTTGAACGCACAGAAATGAGGCGCTCGAAGGTGCGCCGGTCACTCGCGTACTTATGCGCGCCGTTTTCCAATAATTGATGCTCTCTCGATCGTGGGCCTGTGGGAGATCAGCCGTTTCTCGCATGGCAATCTGTTCTTTTATCGAGGTGACTTGTAATTCCACGTTGCCACATTTAATTGTTGTCTGGATATGATCGCATGACCGTCGTTGTTGCCCGTAGCAACTGAATTGTTGCGCTGCCAAGCACGTGGGTGAAGGTACAATTCCCGGCATGGATGAAGGAAACAATTAAGAGGGAGTATAAAGAAAGAAAGAAAAAAAAAGAAAGAAAGAAAGAAAGAAAGAAAGAAAGAAGGAAAGAAAGAAAGAAAAAAGTCACAGTTTCGCCGCAACGGCGAAGCAATGAATGCGATAGCAATAAATTGGAATGTAACGCGAAGAACGGAAAGCAGCTCAAAATTGCCAGCGCGTCGTTCGAGCCCAAAGGACGCACGAAAACAACGCACACAGGACGAGCGCGAACTGTCATGCGTCACAGCTCGACACTGGAAGCGCACTGCTGAAACATAAAGCAGGACGCACGAAACGAACGAACAGGTACACACAGGACGAGCGCGAACGAACTGTCCCAGTCGTTACTTATTTCCGTTTGAACAGCGCGCCCCTTCCGCAAACGCGGCCGCTGCAGCGTCGAAGCGACCTTCGTACGTTCTGTCACTTCAGCGCAGACATCGCGGGGAAAGCACAAGACATACCCCGCTCCCCAGCCAGCCGCCCCCTTCTTTCCTCAAGATAAGCGCACGAAGGCAACCACGTTCGCAGGAACGGGGTCACGATCTTTAAAGCGCGCCACGCGCGGACATCGCGCCATCTACGTGGTAACTCAAAAAGCATACTGATGTAAGAGGTGTATATAAACAAGACGAGCGCGAACTAATTGTCACAGTTGTTACTTATTTCTGTTTGAACAGCGCGCTCCTTTCGCAAACGCGGCCGCTGCAGCGAGCGAAGCGAAGCACCCCACCGGCCGCCCCTTCTTTCCTTGAGATAAGCGCACGAAAGCGACGACGCCCTGTAGAGCGAACAGCAACGGCGTTCGCAGGGGCGGGGCGACGATCTTTAAAGCGCGCAACACGCGCGCACGTCGCGCCATCTATGTGGCCACTAAGAAAGCATGCTGAATTAATTGGTGTATATAAATAGCTCGTCGTTAGCAGGCTGAGAGACGGTGCTGTCGTGGCCTAACTTCTCACGCGGCGGGCTGCAAAGCGAGAGGTCGCCCGTTCGATTCCGCGCGTCGGAAAGAATTTCTTAATTATTTTTCTTTGTGGCCTTTCTATAAATATACATACTTATACATATACGGTGAATGACGGTGACGGGGACGGACATTTTCCAGCCGAGACTGTCCATATAATTGATATCGCAATAAAAGGAAGAAACAAAGAAATACAGTAGTAAGGCACGCACACACCAAGCTTTGCTTCATGATTATGAAGCGGGAAAAAAATCACAGCATATCCACGGGGTGAATGATGATTGAGTGGGGCGAAGCTACGGAGGGAATCATCTGTAAACCGTGAAACTCTTCCGTGAAATGCGCCCAGTACATAATATAAAGAGTGTGAAACATCGTGTGTATATTAAACATCAAACTTTTATTGTACTGTTGGTTTACGTGGTCCCTTCATTATCACTTGTGATCGGTGAAATGCAAGGAAGAAGTCCGCTCCCGAGCGAAAGAGCGACCGCATTCCCCGCTCGCCCTGTGCGAATTAAAGGCAAGGCTAGAGGGAAGACAGGACGCGCGTTCCACGACGCGAGGTCGGTAGCATGCCCAACGAAAGCCAACGGAACGCGATCGTGCAAGTGCTCCGGCTTCGCATCGCCTCATGGTTCCATTTAGCGTCCCAAAACCAAACATATTGCTCAAGGTGTGCCTTGCGTTTTTCGTAGAAATAATTTCTTTATCATGTACATTAAGACGAAAAGTTGAAAGCTCACTAGAGTGTATCGCCCGCAAAGTATGTCTTTTAGTGTGATTTAACTCTCGTACGGCAGGGTCCTCGCGCCGTTGCAGGTCCACCTCGCCCGTTGACGATCGGGCGAGGTGGCTAAATACAACTACTACTACTACACTTTAAGAAAAACATCTGGCGTTCTTTCGTTCTGCTTTTACAAAACATCTGGCGTCTTTCGTTGGTTTATTTCATCAATCAACGGCGTTTTGAAACAAAATTTTTATTGTTTAATCACGCACAGGAGAAATCTCACCAGGCACTACCTTGGAGGTAAACAATGGCTGCTAATGGCAATGTGAGACAGAAGAAGTCGGCTTTTTAGCTACACTTACACTTCTACTTCTACTAACGTTTCCTACTGGAACATGCCAATGGCTGCTAATGGGGAATGAGATACAGAAGAATTCGGCTTTTAGTTAACGCGCACGCTGCGAATGTTTTATTGTTCAACAACGCACAGGAAAAATCTCCCACCGGCACCACCTTGGAGGTCAAAGCGTAAGACTGGTTACGCACTACGACTACTACGACTACGACTACGAGGGACGAACGGGTGCCGCCTTAAGGAGCTTCGCCCCTAAAACGCAGGGACGCAGCAGAGATACACACAGAGCAAGGCTGTCCTGTATGTATCTCAGTGTTGTCCTGTATGTGGGGTTGTCTTGTATGTATCTCAGTGTTGTCCTGTATGTATCTGTGTTTTAGATGTGAAGCATCTTATGGCGGAGTTCAAACCGGTGGTGTGCGGCGTGACCACCCTTCACCACACATCTCCTCTCTACTCTCACCACACACCTCCTCTCTACTCCCCATCTCCCCTCTTCCTTTCCCTTCCCATCTCCCCATTTCCCCTTATCACATCCCCTCTCCCCTGCCCCCTCTTCACTCGCCCTCTCCCCCTTTCCCCCTGTCCACTCCCCCTCTCGACATGCCGAAACGCTGCTTCGCATCGCCTCATGGTCCCCTTTTTAGCGGGAGATGGTGCGATTTTTTTCGTCCCCATGTTTTTCGCGCTTCAAAGCGTGAACGGATTCCAACTAGGCCAGATAGCTGTGCTAGGGGCTCTTGAATTTTATTTATTAATTTTTTTCGCGTTCGATCGTGCCTGCCATCCCTTGCGTTGCGCTGCACCATAGTGCTAGGTTCGAGCGACGTGGTTGCGTCGGTGGGCTTCTCCGCATAACTTCCCCGCCTGCGGGAAAAGCGCAGGCGTGGGATGCTCGCTGCGCCGGACAGTCGATAACCGTAACGGTTTCGGTAGCGTGTTTTTTTTCTTTAGTTTTGTTTCTAAAATTAGAAACGCCATCGAGCGCGAAAAACGGTGTACGCTCACTGCATACGTGTCGGTTGTCCTGAACATGTTGGAAGGTTCGGAGAAATCGTTCGTGTGATCGGCCGTGCGAAACTGCGTCCTGACAGTCAGAGACGCGCAGTGAGCGCCCTTCGTGATTTTTTTAATGGACACAAGTTTAATGAAGTGTTTAGAATTGCCATCATTGCTCCCTTTCATAGTATTGTGTTATTAACGAGGATACCTCATTGTCGTGTTATATCTGCCGTGTTATATCTGTCGTGTTATATCTGTTATGTCGTGTTATATCGGCGGTAGTTTGTGTGACCACCCTGCAAGTATTGGACTACGCTCTGAGACTTTGCTGATTCTTTATATGCCACATCTGGTATTGTACATATAGTGCTCCTTATTATTTCTTCCCATTTCTTATTCTTTTATTCGTTCTGCTTTTGTTTTGTGTGTTTCTTGAATACTACTATCATAATGATGGTATAGCCGGCTGTAACGTAGTGCGTCTTCGCATGCCTTTTTCGTATACAAATAAAAAAAAAACATAAGACTGCCCGGGAGAGGATGTTAGTATAGAAGGATAAGGAGGACGTGAGCGCAGATGCGGAGTTCGTCGCATGAAATTCGGATTAATGGGGCGTAATTAAAGGACCAGACATAATTACGTTGTGTAGAGCGCGAAAGAAAGAGTCGCTGGCGATTTAGTGGTGAATGCGAGGGAGCCGCGTTAGCATTGCGTCAGCGGCATCCACCTGAGTGGTGCAGTGGTTACGGGGCTCGACTGCTGACCCTGAAAGTCGTGGGTTCGATCCCGGTCGCGGTGGTCGCGTTTCGATGGAGGCGAAATGCTAGAGGCCCGTGTACTGTGCGATCTACGTTAAAGAACGCCAGGTGGCCGAAATCTCCGGTGCCCTTCACTACGGAGTCCCTCATAAACATGTCGGGGTTATGGCACGAAAAACGCCAGGTATTATTAGATGCGAAGTATCTTAAGGTCGAGCTCAATCCGGCGGTGGTGGTGGTGGTGGTGTGCGGCGTGACCACCCTTACTGCGCATGCGCATACCCTCTCCACACACCTCCTCTCCACTCACCCTCTCCCATTCCCCTCTCCCCTTCCTCTCTCCTCTTCACATCTCCACTTTCCATCTCCCCTTCCCCTCTCCAATTTCCTCTCCACTCTCCCTCTCCCCTCCCCCTCTCCCATACCCCTCTCCCCTCCCCCTTTCCACTCTTCCTCTGAAACGCGGGCTAGACATGCCGAAATTCTCCCCTGCGCAACGCCGCGATGAGCTCGAGCGCATGCGCGTCCCCTCCCCTTCTCTCCTCTCCTACGCTGGCCCCCTCTCGCCCGCCTGTCGACCGCGTTCCCCGCTCGCCCTGTGAGAATTAACGGCCAGGCTAGATGGAAGATACGACGCGCGTAGCGTCCCTCTTCGCGTTCCACGACGCGAGGTCGGTAGCATGCCCAACGAATGCCAACGGAACGCGATCGTGCAAGTGCTCCGGCTTCGCATCGCCTCATGGTCCCCTTTAGCGGGAGATGGTGTAATTTTATTATTATTATTATTATTATTATTATTATTATTATTATTAAGTCAGCGGGGCTGCCGAAATCACTTACGCGAGTAATTTATTGGTCGATAAATAACTGGAGTAAAAGCTTCACGAAACAAAACGCGAGATGCAATGGGCGTTGTGCTACTTTTCCTGCTCCATATTTCCTGCTGCTTTTTTTAGATGCGAAGCATCTTAAGGCGGAGCTCAATCCGGTGGTGGTGGTGTGCGGCGTGACAACCCTTACTGCGCATGCGCATACTCTCTCCACACACCTCCTCTCCACTCCCCCTCACCATTCCCCATGTCGTCTACCCCTCTCCACTTCCCCTCTCCCCTCCCCCTTTCCACTCTTCCTCTGAAACGCGGGCTAGACATGCCGAAATTCTCTCCTGCGCAACGCCGCGATGAGCTCGAGCGCATGCACGTCCCCTCCCCTTCTCTCTCCTCTCCTACGCTGCCCCCCTCTCGCCCGCCTGTCGACCGCGTTCCCCCTCGCCCTGTGATGAATTAACGGCCAGGCTAGAGTGAAGATACGACGCGCGTAGGCGTCCCTCTTCGCGTTCCACCGACGCGAGGTCGGTAGCATGCCCTGACGAACGCCAACGGAACGCGATCGTGCAAGTGCTCCGGCTTCGCATCGCCTCATGGTCCCCTTTAGCGGGAATTGGTGTAATTTTTATTTCTACGCGTCTCACTTTCATTCTGCGTGTGCTGGTGTTTCTGTGGTCAGCACTTTCTTTCTTTCTTTCTTTCTTTCTTTCTTTCTTTCTTTCTTTCTTTCTTTCTTTCTTTCTTTCTTTCTTTTGTTGAAGCGACACTGGGTGAAAAGCATGGCGTCGGCGTGGGCAGGCGGCACGCTTGTACGTGTTTTTTAAAACAAAATACCGTTCGATCAAGTAAGAGTGTTTCGCGCGGCATTGATGGAGAGAGAGAGAGAGAGAGAGAGAGAGAGAGAGAGAGAGAGAGAGAGAGAGTGAGTCTGTGTGTGCGTGCGTGCGTGTGTGCGTCCTGTACGGTAGCAATACTGAACTGGCGCCCTTGGTAAAGGAAAGGACCATAAAAGAGCTTCTCGAATGCCGTTATGTCTGTCTTTCGTCTGATCGCCGCTGTAATACCTCTCTAGCATTTCGGCACTTTACGCATCGTTTTTTCATCTCGCCAATATCGTAATCGAGACGTGGAATACAACATCGCTACGCTTGTCTTTAATTTTTTCTTTGTTATTCTTGAGATATTGCAGACGCATTCCGTTGCTTCTTGGATTGTTTGGCGCAGTGATGTTATGTCTGTTCAATAAAGAAATACATAAATAAAAAGAGACTATATGAATACGTACGAAGAAATTTTTACGCAACGTACAACGCATCGTCGGCACCTGCCTAAGGAAATTTGGTTTAAACTCCGTGCTTCTGCTAGTGACGGCGTCGTAAAAGTACCGCTGTGTTGTGTTCTCTTTGATCGCCGAGCCCCCAGAACACGGATTTTTATTTTTTTTTGTCCTCGTAAAAAAAACAAAAAAAACAAAACGAAGGAACACTTTCTCGAGGTTCGGAATTTCGCTCACCGCCATGCCTTCTTTTGTGTTGGCCAGATTGTTATGTGACGGTTGGAACGGGAATTACGACCCTTGCGGTATTCTCGCTAAATTTTTTTTTGCTCCGTAACCTTTATTTCCTCGCAAGCGTAGGCGGTGACTTTAATACCGGGATGGAAACTTTGACGTAGTCATAAAAAAAAAAGAGTATGTGAGCACAGGTCTTGGCAGGGGATGTGAGTGTATTTTTGTTGTACCTTGCAATGTATTCGATTGCAGGCGACGGCGATCCCATTTCTATGGGGGCGAAATGAAAGAACACCTGTGTACTCTGGTATTCATCGTCAGACTGACTACGTCCACAGCTGGGCCCCATGTTCCCATGTTCCGCCAATCAACCCGGTCCTGTGCTTTGTGCTGCCACGTTATACCTACAAACTTCTTAATCTCATCTACCCACCTAAGTTTCTGTCTCCCCCTCACGCGTTTGCCATCTCTTGGAATCCAGTCAGTTACCCTTAATGACCACCGGTTATCCTGCCGACGTGCTACGTGCCCGGCCCATATCCATTTCTTCTTCTTGATTTCAGCTATGATGTCCTTAACCCCCGTTTGTTCCCTGACCCACTCTGCTCTCTTCCTGTCTCTTAAGGTTACACCCATCATTTTCCTTTCCATCGCTCGCTGCGTCGTCCTCAATTTAAGTTGAACCCTCTTTGTAAGTCTCCAGGTTTCTGCTCCGCAGGTAAGTACCGGTAAGATGCAGCTGTTATATACCTTCCTCTTGAGGGATAGTGGTAGATTACCATTCATGATTTGATAATGCTTGCCGAATGAGCCCCATCCCATCCTTATTCTTCTAGTTATTTCACTCTCATGGTTCGGCTCCGCGGTTACTACCTGTCCTAAGTAGACGTACTCCTTTACAAATTCCAGTGTCTCGCCACCTATCGCAAAGCGCTGTTCTCTGCCAAGATTGTTCCACATTACTTTAGTTTTCTGCGTGTTAATTTTCAGACTTAGCGTTCCGCTTTCCTTGTCCAATTCAGTAATGATGAGTTGCAGTTCGTCCCCTGAGTTACTCATCAGTGCAATGTCATCAGCGAATCGCAGGTTGCAAGTATCGCAGGTATTAGTGCGCGGTTAAAAATCTTGCAGATGGACGAAATTATTTCGGAGTCTTGCTCTACGGCGTGCTTCATATTCACGTCGTGTTGTTGGCTTTTAAAATACCAGAAATTACACAATTCTTGGCAAGTATTCATGGTATTTATATTTATTTACCTTTTCAGGCGCATCTCCACGAAGCATCGTGTAAGTTGAGGCGGGGGGTGGGGAGGTGGGTGTAGCAATTATTTCAGCGTAGCATATGTAGAAATTAATTTGTTTGCGGGGCACATTATTACAAGAAAAAGACTTCTACACGAGGTTATGCGGCATGGGCAAAAATACTGTCTGAACATTAAACGCGCTTTGGAAAAAAAAAAGGTTACCTTTATTCTCATCGACAATACCATCAATGTCACAAGGAATGCTATTGCTGGAGACACGCATGTACTCTAAATTAGAAAGGCGAGGATGAGGGATTCTGAAACACACACACACACCACCACCACACAAACACACCACCACACACCCACACACCACACACACCACCACACAACACACAAACACACACCACACACACCACACACACCACACACACACCCACACACACCACACCACACACACCCACACAACACACACCACACACACACACACACACACACACACACACACACACACACACACACACACACACACACACCACACCACACACCCACCACACACACACACACACACACACCACACCCACACACCACCCACACACACACACACACACACACACACACACACACACACACACACACACACACACACACACACCACACACACACACACACACACACACACACACACACACACACACACACACACACACAACACACACACACACACACACACACACACACACACACACACACACACACACACACACACACACACCACACACACACACACACACTGCTTTTTCGGATAGCTTGTTCTCTGGCACGTTTGCCTGAATACGTAATGAGCGAACGCGTTCTTCTGAGCGTCGTCTACCTTTGAAGTGGCCGCTTCGGCGTTCTTTGCTTAACGAGCGATACTTGGGGCCGTGTTTTACTTCGAGCCGTCCCCCGTGGACGTTTCTTTCCTTCCTTGTTTAGCTTTACTCTTCCCTAAACAAGCGAATTCTTTTGATGATCAAAGGAAAGTCAACGTTAACTGCAAAGGAGAGCATAAGCGGGAAAGACTAGCGTTTAACTTGTATTTTCGTTCACATTCCCCTGCCTGTGAAACGCTGTTAACTTTCACTTATACATCCCTTCGGGTAACACATAACCCGCCGCCGACGTTAACAACAACAATAGCAACAACAACAACAACGACGGCGACGACAGCAACAACAACAACAACAACGACGACGACGACGACGACGACAACAACAACAACAAAAACAACAACAATAACAACAACAACAACAGGCAAGACATTGCACCGTGGCAGTCGCTGTCCCTCTCGTCTTCAAGAGAGGCCTCGTTTTCACTGAGATAAAAGTGGGCTTTTAAAGAAGTAAAGAAGAGAAGTGCTGGTGAATGAGGTCATAATTGTTGGGGTTTAACGTCCCAAAACCACGATATTGTCACGGGCGTGAGAATACCCGCAATTAAGAAAGAAAGAATGAAATGTATTTACAAGATATACACCGGGAGTCCTTCAGCCAAGATGGCGGAACACCAACAACAACAACGCGAGCGCTCTTGCGATCGTCGTCTTCATCGACTCGATGGAGCATTCCTGCTTGTTTGTCACGGCTTGTAACATATAGCCCCCGCCGCTGGGAGCGCCGTCTCGGCGCTTAGGGAAGAGTACGATCGTAGGCGGAGAAGTACGGCTTCAGACGGGATACGTGCACAATTTCTGTAGAGGGGACAGACGATGACGATTGCACTGTCCAACGGGGGGCGATCTCATACGTGACGTCAGAAGCTGGCGACAAGACATTATACGGCCCGGAATAGCGGGGAGAGGAGCTTCGATGACAGACCAACGTGGCGGCAAAGGTGTCCAGAGCAGGACCAACGATCCTGGGGAGTAGGACACGGCCCGGTGATGGCTGTCGTAGCGAGACTTTTGAGGACAGCTGCGAGGGCAGAAAGACGATCCCGTGCGATCTGGCGAGCTGGTTTGAGCTCGAACAGTTGCATCGCGGGCGTACTCTGTAGGAGTGTAGGTATCTGATGGTAGGAGAGTTTCAAACGGTAAAGTGGGATGGCGGCCATACAAGAGATAGAAGGGGGAAAAGCCAGCAGTATCGTGACGTGACGAGTGTAGGCGAACGTCACGTAAGGCAGAGTGTTATCCCAATCTCGGTGGTCCGCAGAAACATACATAGATAGCATTGTGGTCAGCGTGCGATTGAGGCGCTCAGTGAGTCCATTAGTTTGCGGGTGGTATGCAGTGGTGAGCTTATGACGCGTAGAACACGAGCGAAGAATGTCGTCGACGACCTTTGAGAGAAATGAGCGACCACGGTCGGTCAGCAGTTGACGTGGAGCTCCATGGTGGAGAATGACGTCGTGCAGCAGAAAGTACGCGACATCAGTTGCACAGCTTGTCGGTAGAGCTCGCGTGATAGCATATCGTGTCGCATAGTCAGTAGCGACAGCAATCCACTCTTCCCACTCAGCGACGTTGGAAATGGTCCGACGAGATCGAGGCCGACGCGGTAGAACGGGTCGGCCAGGAATGTCTATTGGTTGAAGTGTGCCGGGCGGCGACAGCGAAGGACGCTTATGGGCGTTGGCAGGACTCGCAAGATGCAACGTATCGGCGCACAGAACGGTAAAGGCCTGGCCAGAAGAATCGACGCCGTACGCGACATACGTGCGGGCTGTTCCGAGGTGTCCGGCGGTTGGGGCGTCGTGAAGCTGTTCAAGAACAGTAGAGCGGAGCGTTGCGGAAGAACTAGTAGAAGCTCTGGGCCTTCGGAGCTCATGTTACGCCGATAGAGAATGCCATCACGGAGCACGAACAGTCGAGGGGACGGGTCGGAGTCGTGAGAACGTAGACCGTGGAGATGGACCGCAGATTGGCATCACTGAGCTGTTCACTTGCGTATGTCGGTGAGGTCAGAGATGGCGAAAACGCAGGCGTCTGAATCATGCGCCGACAGGTCAGGGGGATCTACAGGATTACGAGATAGACAGTCAGCATCCTGGTGCAGTCGGCCAGACTTGTAGGTGACGTCAAAGCTATATTCTTGAAGCTTCAAAGCCCAACGCCCAAGTCGTCCAGTAGGATCTTTGAGGGACGACAACCAGCACAAAGCGTGGTGATCTGTGATCACGGGAAAAGGGGCGGCCAAACAAGTATGGTCGGAATTTGCCGACAGCCCAAAACAAGTGCGAGGCACTCCCGCTCAGTGATCGAAAACTTGCACTCGGATGAGGAAAGGAGGCGACTGGCGTAGGCGATGCCGCGATTTTTCCCTTGCTGGCCACTGAGCGAGAACTGCGCCAATGCCATGTCCGCTGGCGTCGGTGCGAACTTCAGTGGGTGCTGACGGGTCAAAATGGGCTAAGATGGGGCGGGAGGTAAGCAATAGTAGTAAGTTTGCGAAACGCATCAGCTTGCTTGGTGGACCCAAAGGAAAAACGGCATATCCTTCCTCAGGAGTTGTGTCAAAGGCCGACCAATGTGGGCGAAGTTCTTGGACAAAACGTCGAAATAAGAACATCGGCCGACAAAGCTGCGTACATCTTTCGTGGAACGTGGTATGGGGAAGTCTTTGACGACCCGAATTTTGTCAGGATCAGGTTGGACGCATTGAGCATGACGAGGTGGCCGAAGCACCGTTGATTTCTCGGCGGCCAAAACGGCATTTGGAAGAGTTCTGCTGGAGACCTGCGCTCCTGAAAAATTTCAAGACACTGCCGACAGGCGGCTAAGGTGGCCTTTCGAACGTCGGTGAGAATACGATGACATCATCGAGGTAACAAAGGCCCGGGTACCATTGTACCCAAGTAGCAGGGAGTCCATCATCCCTTTTCAAACGTAGCCGGGGCATTGCATAAACCAAAGGGCATTACTTTAACTGGGAAAATTCCGTCCGGTTGTCACAAATGCTGTTTTTTCACGGTCTGGTAATCGACAGAAATCTGCCAGTATCCCGACCTCAAGTCGATAGAGGAAGAGTAGGCAGACCCATTAGGCAGTCGAGAGCATCGTCACTCCTTGGCAACGGGTAGACATCTTACGCGTGACCTTGTTTAAGTGCCGGGAGTCTACGCAGAAGCGCCAGCGCCCGTCCTTCTTTTTTACGAGCACGACTGGTGCTGCCCATGGACTACAGGATGGTTCAATGACGTCCTCGTGAGCATTTTATCACTCACGCTGTATTACCTGCGCTCAGCATGGGACCGCGATAAGGACGTCGCTCGTGGATTGGGCTGGCGTCTCCGTATTGATTTGTGAGTGACGACCGACGTCTGACTAAAGGGCGGTCGTCAAAGCCGAAGATTGTCCCGGAAGGATTCCAGAGTACGCTGGATATCGGCTCTCTGTGCTGGAAACGAGGTCAGGCGCGATCATCTTGTCAATTTCGCCATCAGCTGGCTTATTGAGGAACAGAATGAAGCGGGGGGAAAAGAAGCGTCGCAATGAACGCAGAACAACAGAATGGTCAGCAAGAGAAGAGACGTGGCTAGAGACATGCCATCTGGGAAACTTGCGCACACCAGCTGAGTTCAGTATCGGTAGAGATGCTCGATTATTCGTGACCGTGAAAACCATGTGAGGAACGGCAAGATTTCTGGCAGCCAAACGTCAATGGTAGGATGTCAACACATAATCGCCGTCGGGAATAGGAGGACAAGAGCCCAGGTGTCACATACGTAACGGCTTGGGGCGCTAGGCGGACGTACTCGATAGAACACAAACGTGGTTGAGGTGTTGCTGGAGCGTCGTAGTAACATGGCAGGTTCGAGCTGAAGTAAGCCGGTTCCACAGTCAATAAGGGCAGATGTGGGCGGACAGAAAGTCCAGCCGAGGATGAGGTCCTGGCAGCACTTTTCGAGCACGGCAAATAGTACAGCTGTGGAGCGATAAGCAACACTAATACGTGCCGAGCACAATCCCAAGCACGGGAAATGTTCCACCGTCGGCGACCTTGATGAGCGGCACCGTGGGCGGCGTTTAAACCTTCTTTAGGCGGCGGACGAAGCTCCTGAATTCATCACTGATATGTGGGCGCCTGTGTCCACAAGAGCAACAACATGTGCGTCGTCCACTTTAACGTCTATAAGTTGCGTCGAGTCTGCAGTGTGGTCAGAGGATTTAGCGGGCGAATCGTCGAATGCAGCGTCACCTCCGGGAGCTGCATCGTCTAAGTTTTCCCGAGACAGGTGGGAAGTCTGCGCGATGCAGGAGGCGGAATTGGGGTGAGCGAGACGACGGGCGAACGAGATTGCGGCGAGCGGGGACTGGTGACATACGGTGATGGTGACGACGATACGGCATGGAATAAACGTCATCACTGGTGGACTGAGGTGACTCACGGTGGGGTGGAATTGACCATCATTTGTTCTGTGGGCGACCGGTTGGACCCATCAGGACGCCTGACGCCAATACCACCGGCTGTTGCAAATAGCGTGGCCACGTGGCCAATACGACGGCAGTTGAAGCAAATGTGCCGGTAGCGTCAGCAGTCCTCCACTCGGCCGGGATTGCGAGGAAGCACCGACCCTCTGGCCTTGGGGCGTACGAAAGTGGTGGACGACGGTCATTCGATCGGGGAGGGAGCGGACCCACGTCCAGGCCAACATTCGAAAGCCTTTGACGAACGATGGCTGTGCCACTAGTGGTACCATTTGCGAGCCGGAATCACAGGAACGAGAGCACGTGGAGGCAGGAGAGATAGCTTCCGAGTTCACGTCGGACTATCTTCGTCACGTGCTCCGCAGTCAGTGGTTGCCTGTGGTAGGGGGCGTCTTCGCACGACCATGTTGCTGCTCTATTTGGAAGTCGAGTAAATTGATGGGCAATACGTCGGCTTTTGGTGGTCTCGAAACGCTGGCACTCCACGGATGATTGGCATCTACTGTGTCACAAGTCCTTGCAGATCAAGGAGGTTGAATGCGTCACTGCTGTACCTTTCAAGATATGAGCCAACTTTTTCAGACCAGACTCCTCCATGCCGGGCCTGGTGCTGTGCTGCTCGTGCTCGCGTCCGCTTTGCGGCAAAGGGCGAGCAACGCACGTCTTGTA
>NC_051185.1:37794645-37819645 GCF_013339695.2 Rhipicephalus sanguineus
ATGGAAATTTTCGCTGCTTCCGAAGTGCTCCAAAATAATTTAGCTGCTTCCAAAAATTGCTCCAAATGAAAGTCATCGGTACATCACTGATCTTATGTGGTGCGAGGATAATATTGCGTGGCAGAAGCGCAGAATCACACCAGGCATCAAAACATGTGAATTGCGCAATGAGTTGTTTGTTTAAAGACCCACCAGCTACAAAGCACTCAGGCATAATTAATTATCATTATGAACAACAGCCTCAACAACGTGTGCAGATACACAAGGGCGCGTGTCGCTTTACGGACGCGCAATGGATACCTCGCCAACTCAGAAAAGGAAGAATTTTGTCGTAGTGGGCACTTCGCACCTGCACATTCAATAGGCATTCTAGGATAGTTTCAAATGGCCAATTTACTAGCGCAAGGATGTTCCTTTCTTTTCTGCATGGTTTAGGTGTCCACGAGAAGCGACGCTAGGTTAGCGATTGGGAAGGCAATGCGAACAGGGTCCGATTACGCTCTCGCGTTCTACTCTTGAAGGCGAAGGTGAAGCATCCTGCAACTTCTTTCGCAGTGCTCCAATATTGAAAACCTACGGCATGACACGCCTTTCAACATTCTCGTGACCAAGTTGGTAAAAGATGGAGGCTTGAAGTGATGACAAATTTTTGAACAGAGCTAGCAATTTCTCAACATCCTCATGAGGGTTCGAAAACAACGGCAATAATTTTGCTTAAGTGAGACTAGACGCATTTTAAATACTTGATAACGCAATTCAATCTCTTGAAACACAACAACAAAACTTAAAAATTGAGTTCCTGGGTTTTACGTTCCATAACCTCGATATGTGCTTATGAGGCACACTGTAGTGGTGGCACTTTGCTATTGGGACCACCTGAGTTTCTATAACCTGAAGTCAATTTTAAGTTTACGGGCGTTTTTTTTAAATTCGACGCTTCGAAATGCAGCCAGCATAGTCTGGAATCGAACCTGTATCCTCGAGCTTAACCGCTAATCTACAATGGCGGGTACCGACAATATGTTCTAACTTATGGAAAATTATACAATTTTTGTTGAACGATAAGTACATAGACAATTTTTAACACATTCACTAGAACGCGTTCTAAGCTTGGTCACGCTTTCTAATGACAACGACGCTGTTAACCATATTTTATATACTTTCAGCACGCGCTAAGGCCATCTCGAAGCAGTGCCTGACGCTACCCACCATCGCTGCCGGTGGCGTTCTGAAATATGCCTGGTACTTTGATGTGTTCACAAAATTCTGCAAAATGTTCACGTTCAACACGTGCACTAATACCAACGGCAACTACTTTGGCGAGTGAATTGAAGTGCGGTCGGTGTGCCTCCGTGAGTAGAAACCTAATGATTGTTCTGCGTCAGAAGACATGTGTTTCGAAAGCTCTGTCTTTGTTATTTTTAGGCTTTGTAAAACTGTCACCTCTTTGAAAAGTTGAAAGTTTATTAGAAGAGAAGACATGATGCTATCGCGTAATTCAAAAAGCGTCGGGTAACACATCTCCACGCGGAAAATCGTTTCCATAAGATTGCTTAAATAGGCTGCAAAGAAATTTCTCGTTTGATTTTATTAAGAAGTATGAACCTTCCTTCAATGTTGAGCTAATAACATGTTGAACCCCAACAAACTTTAGATACTGTTCAAGAAGGAACGCTCTTAACAGCAGAAGTGTTCATGGGCTGGGCCTGACGAAAAATCAGTGTCCGCGTTGAATGTCACGCTCCGGTTCCCATATACACTCACAGATGGTGTGTCTCTACACTGCACAGGGCTGCTTTCCGGGATCTGAACTTTTATCCACAAGCTATGGGCAGGAAAGCTAGGTAACTGTTCCGTTGCGATATAGCACTATCCGAACGCGCCCTTACTCAAGTCGCCTCGTTAAAAGCCTCTTTTTGCCATGACCCATGACCGAGGTATTTAAGTTCGCATCGTGTGAAATAGGTTTTACGCGCATTCTAAAAAAACTATATTTCCCCTCCTTATACCCGTAGTGCGATGTGAATGTCAAGAAATAGACTTCTCTTCAACTTTTATAAATTTTTGCGAATTCAAGGTACTAGTGCATAGTGTATCTAACCACCAATCTATTATTATTTACAGCGAAAATGAAGCCGACGCCTCTCTGCAGCGCGGACCCCATTCGAGATACATGTCTTTTCCAAAGGAAACACTTTTTCTTTAGTTTCAAAAATAACACATGTGTACAATTCCCAAAGAAAGGTTGCGGGAAAGGAAGTAACAGCTTCGCCTCAATGGATAAGTGCATGGACACATGCAGTTGTAAGTGTTTATATTTCTCAATATGCATTACATTTTGTTGGCTTGGCAATCAATGTGATGCAACACATACGGCGCAGTCACTCCGCTGTCCTGACCTAAAACAAAATACAGAAGTTCAGGCGGCGACAAAGGCAATAAGTGGTGACATCGCTTCAAACAATGATATGTGCCTGGAGCTTACGTTTGACTTACTGCTTGACTTGGTCAGGGAAGCAACTCCTACTCCAGCGAAATCCTTCGTTCAATGCTATCTCAGCACTTTATATTCGTGGTCGCTCTACCGAAAGCTCATTTCTTACGCGCCAAGTTATGATAACGCAGCTGCATTATTCAAGACTCTGGCAAACAAAATTGATTCTTTCTGTTTTGCATAACTGTGGCAAAGTCATACGCCTTTTTATTCGATAAACTCTTCACTTCGGCAAAAATAGAAAATTCTAAATCGGGCAGACATACTATATAGTCGGGCTTTCCGAGAAGCGTCTTCACATGGTGATAAGCGTAACTTACCATGTATCACGTTTATAGGACCATAGAAATGTTGGGCCTCACTTGTCTCGTACATTTATTGCAAGTGGGTTCCTTGAGTTCCATATTTGACCTCTGTAAACAATGCAGAGGTCAAACATGGAAGATTACATAAAACTAACTTACTGCAAAGAAATATGAACTCTACCAAGAGTAATTCAATCTATCATTGAGGCGAAAACCTAATGCGGACGTTAGCTTCAGCTAAAAGCCAGCGTCGACACGAAATCGTGCAACAGGTCAAATGACCACCCGAGCCCCTTGTGGCTTGAGGCACGCAGCTGCGCGTTTCTTTCATCTTTGCGGATACATGACATTGAGGGCTACAAAGAAGTGTCAACTGACATTTCTAACTAGCACAATTGACACTTTTAACTAATTAATATATAACAAGACGACACAACCATAACGTTGGCTCCTATATGGTGCTAAGGTGCATAAACTAGTTTCAGAGGACAATAACATATTTAAAGGTCTCATTCTACGTGTGCAATGCCCAGGTCCTTGCGCGCCATAGACCTTCCGTCTCAACTCATAACTATTATAACCAAGTAACTTCAGTCCACTAAATTTCTAAGGCCTAAGCTCCCGAACTGTTAAAAAAAATGGCAGCAGCTTGGCTCGGCTAGGCCCGATTATGCAAGTAAAAGCTTGTTTACTTGGTTATCCTTGTTTACGTGTTGTTTAGCCTCGTACCGAAACACCGTTTGCCAACCGAACGATATGGCTAGTCGAACGCTCCCTACTGGGTGCGCTCACTACCATCGTTTTGTCAGTTTCCGAAGCCGTCGCCACAGTAGACGCGAGAAACGCCAGGCCCCTAAACCAACAACAGACGCTCGCGCTCGCCTGCTGCCCTGTTAATGCCCTGCTAGCAGATGTGCGCGCTCCTTGCGTTTTCACGTCGGACGCTCAGGAAGAGCATTCGCAGAGGTAGACAGGCGATCTGACGAACGCGTTCGCTGTAGGCTTGTGCGCAACTGCAACGCCACAACTGAATTTCGCACGGCTTGTCCCGGGGTATGCGTTCTTCGCTTCAAGGCCCCGCGGAGTTACACAGCGAAACTCGCTCGACTAGGCCATTTGGCGGCATTCCCATAAAACACATGAATAGATTATGACCTTTCACACTACGAAGGTGTCTCACACAGACAACTATTAGGAAATAAATTTTAGGATAATTTCTTCCTGCCGAAATCGCTGAAATAGTAATCCAGATTTCTTTATAAATATTTTTGTGTCTTTGTCACGTAAATGTAAACTTTTTTTTCCGAATACTGCACATCCACGCCACTTTATATATAGAGGATAACAACTTCGGAAATTAAAACGGATTAAAAAGCAAGCGTGGTTATATGAGCACATCAGTGGAGTTATTTATAAACAGTAAAGTAGAGGTGTTTTCTAACAGACAAACGAATAAACGTTCGTTGTGGTAATGCAGCTATGTTGCATGATGCATAGAACCATGCCGTCATTTACTGTGTCGAAGCGAGCATACATGATCTCGTGTGAGGTTTTTCAGTAACTTCGGTTTTCACTGCGGTATGACTTGTACTATATTGCGTACATAAAGATTTGGCCACATAAGCACTCAGTATTACGTTAAATATCCGATTTTAAATGAGAAGCATTTTTTCTTATGGATAACACGCTTTTTTTTTGCTTTTAGATAACCAGTCTACGATGGCCTGTTTCAACTGTGAACAGAAGCATCCAAACGAGCTGCCGCCTAATGGAAAACCAACAGGGCCAAACATTATGGGGCCTGTTAGTCCTTTGAATCCAACTGGCCCGTCCATGCCGCTTAGCCCACCGATCGCCCAGGGCACAGCAGGCCCAACTGTGCAAAATGGTATACCAGGGTTACCTAGTGCGTCCACGCCACAGGGCAAACCCAGCTCAACTATCACTGGTCGTCCAGTCCAAACCCACCCCACCCGCGCAATCAAGCTATGGAAACCCAGCTGGAATACCAGCTCCACCTGGTACACCCACACTACCGGGTACACATAGCTCAAATCTCCCTGGTACCGTAATACCACCCACCATGACCACGCAGTCAAGCCAATCAATCCAAGCTGGAAAGCCAGTCCAATCTGGTACACCCACTTCACAGGGCCCACCCAGCTCACCTTTGCCTGGTAGTCAAGCTCCATCCATTTCGCCCGCGAGACCAAGCAGGCCAACGCCCCTTGTAAAACCAGCTCCACCTGTTAAGCCTGTACTTCCAGGTAATACCGGCGGACCCGGTTACCCCCCTGTACCCGTTCCCACTAGCAAAGCCAGTCAATCAAGAAGAGCAGCCTTACCGTTAAGGGCTGGTTTTCACAGAAAATAATAACGCAAACTGAGCTACTTGATGCCCTTTAATCTTCGAAATCGTGCAGCGCTCGCACAAACAAGGACTGTAAAGCACGAAAAGGCAAGTTGAGATTCAGCGTTAGCTATATTTCTTCCTGTTCTTTACCCCTCGTTTCTCTGAACACTGCCCATTTTCAAAGACGGATACAGGGCAATCTTGCGGCACCCTGTTTGCATGCCGAGGTCGGTACACCAGCGCCGCCCCGTTTTGCACAACCAGGCGCATCTGTTTCTCCCAATATTTCCGGTGTAGGTGCAATACTCATCGAAACATTATGTGCCGCACACCGACTAATCATAACCAGCAGCTCCATTTGTATGAGCACTACCCACCCGACCCTGAATACCAGCATGGTCTGCCGAGAACACCCAGCGCCACTTCAGGACCCTCTGCATAAGCCAAATCTGGCCATTTGGGCTGCTTCGCCGTTAGCGCACAGAACCCGATACACTTCTACTTTCGACGGACATTTGCTACAATATTTAGACGAAATAAATTCACTGGTTCTGGAAAACATTTCGAAAAGTATAAAGGACCTGTGCACGTTTAAACGTAGTATTGCGACCTTTCCGGAAAATAAACTGGCGCTTTTGTGTTTTTCGACTTTACTCGGATATTATATTGATTTACCTTTACAACTGCAATCAAGTGAACCAAGCCATGATGCACAATTAACAGAGGCTGAAATTAATGTGGCAGTTTTGAAACTTATTTCACGGGAGAGCACACTACAGCTTAGGGCATATAATAGCCTTTATCAGAACTATTTGCCAAAGACTATTCCACCTACGACTACGATTAATTTGTTGGTTTTGTAGCACGTTCAGGTATAGAAACTGCTTTTAAGCTGTGAGCATAATGAAATTTCCTTGTTTCAATAAAGCTAGACTTGTATGTATCTCTGAATAAGAGCAGTAATAAATGAGTTGTAAATAGCATACACATATGCAAAGGAAAAACGCGTAAAACAGCAGCAATAACTTTGCGACTTTAAAACCGTTTGCAAACTCAGGCACTTTCACAGGAACAACACTTAGTAAGATCCGACTGTGAACATTGTAAAGGTGTTAAAGAAACCGAACGTGAAAGCACAGGTAG
The DNA here is from genome assembly GCF_013339695.2 of Rhipicephalus sanguineus. Lineage (NCBI taxonomy): Eukaryota > Metazoa > Arthropoda > Arachnida > Ixodida > Ixodidae > Rhipicephalus > Rhipicephalus sanguineus. The sequence continues at coordinate 37,800,941 of NC_051185.1, forward strand.
AGTGTCAATAAAATGGAGACTCTCCCTGAAAACACGTTTTATCAAATTCAAGATTGGCCGAGTCGTATTAGTTCCAGCCCGCCTTGTATCACTTTCTAACAGAGTAGACAGTGAACTTACAGGACTGCACGACATATGCACATCGTTCTTAGCACTTCAATACGAAACGTGTGCATCCCAGCCGCCCCTGGACGACATCATCATTATTTACAGAAACTGACTGCAATCTGTAAGATAAACAGTTGAGGCGCAGCGCATCACGTCTGCCGATGACCGCTGTATTGCGAAATCTTCAAGGCCTTGCTGGCCCAAAAAATCGAATGTTTATGCGTTCCTTGACGACTAAGTTCATCTGCAGTACATTACCTATCGTGTATACTTGTATTTCATATATGTAGTCTTCGGCTTAATTTCAGGTTGTGTGAGACAGAAAAGGAAGCCATCATGTCTCTTCGACGTCCTTTTGTGTGCCTATATGTTTGACCGTTACCGGAAATAAAATATTGCTAAATATGAGCCCTTGGGTCGTATTGTCGTTCCTTCCTGTGTCCTTATTTCCGAAAGCACGATGCTACAAGACATTCCTCATACCGCGAACCATATTCCGCGAACCGTGCGCGAAAAATAACAATTGCACGGCTTCGTTCAACTGTTGGTGCCTTTGTGCAATCATAATCAATAATATTTTTTTTTTTGCTTTTCTGTCGTAGATACACGTCGCGCACGTCATTGTTTTTAAAATATTTGGATTTATTTAGAAATTTATTCTCCCAACATTTACGGCGTTGGAGGCCTAAAACGTTGTTTTGCCTGCCTAGTTTTGGCGCTGAAAATGCGCTTTTTTAATACCTGAAATCCGGCCTCTAGTCATGACATGAATAATACGACTCGCCAGCCGCGTCGTCATGGAATCCTTTCCACCAGACACGTGCGGCACCGCAGTATGCGGGTATGTGCCGCACGTGACTGGTGGAAAGGAAATGATACCCGCATACCATGACCCGCATACTGCGGCCTATGGTACGCGGGTATGCGCCACAGGTGATTCACGGTTCACATCCACCCAGAGTTTGGAAATCTTAACGGGACAGAGTGAAGGAGCCCGTGCCGCAGAAAATGGGGTGCCAGCGTCGGCGGAATTGGCGGTGGGGGGAAATATCCCAAACGAAAGCAAATATTACAAAATCACGGCTGTAGCCGGAATCAAACGCAGACATTCTGCATGACAGCCAAGTATTCTACCACAGAACCAGGCTAGTACGTAAAGTGCTACGAAAAAAAGACCGTATGCAAGGTTCATGACCGGACAACGCCAATATTGTTTGTAGTTTTGGCTAATCAATTTTATAATAATGTAATAAGCATTACATATGTGTACCTTTGACTCCACCAGCTTAGTCAAGCGATGCTCGAATACGTCGACGACTGTCACTCATGATATACACACCATCGCAACGTAGCTTGCATTTCGGACACCTATCTGCCTAATGTGAGTGCCGGTATTACGCCGGGCCATGAGGTACCCCGTGCATGCTGGTGTAGTCGGCGTGTCTGGTAAGCCCACGATGTACGCGCAACTACTAAGTTTATACAATGACCTGGATCCACCTCGTAAGACTCGGCCTAAATCAAAAAATTACACCATCTCCCGCTAAAGGGGACCATGAGGCGATGCGAAGCTGGAGCACTTGCACGATCGCGTTCCGTTGGCGTTTGTTGGGCATGCTACCGACCTCGCGTCGTGGAACGCGAAGAGGGACGCTACGCGCGTCGTATCTTCCATGTAGCCTGGCCGTTAATTCCCACAGGGAGAGCGTGGAACGCGGTCGACAGGCGGGCGAGAGGGGGGCAGCGTAGGAGAGGAGAGAGAAGGGGAGGGGACGCGCATGCGCTCGAGCTCATCGCGGCGTTACGCAGGAGAGAATTTCGGCATGTCTAGCCCGCGTTTTAGAGGAAGAGTGGAAAGGGGGGGGGAGAGGGGTATGGGAGAGGGGAAGGGGAGATGGAAAGCGGAGAGGGGAAGGGGAGAGGGGAATTGGAGAGGGGAAGGGGAGAGGGTGAGTGGAGAGGAGGTGTGTGGAGAGGGTATGCGCATGCGCAGTAAGGGTGGTCACGCCGCACACCACCACCACCACCACCACCACCGGATTGAGCTCCGCCTTAAGATACTTCGCATCTAAAAGTCCCGCTTAGAAAGCTAATCGCTGGCTGCTTCGCATGAAATAAATTCCCACAATGCTTGGGATCTGTCTCACGTTTCCTGAGCTTTTCTGATACGTGCGCCAGAGCTATACCATAAGATATAACATTTTCACGAAATAAAACCCTTCTTAAGATAGCCACTCTATTTCTCCGCTAACTTCGCCCTTCAACACTTGTTCCACTATCGCAGACATATAGCTATGCGTTTTCAGTGGTTCTGAGATGCACAGTTTCAGCCTGTATCGCTGTATAGTTTAAGCCTGTCGTAAACCTTCATCCCAATAGCCTAGGTTGAAACTTACGCGGCAACCTCATGGCAATATTCAATTAATTGCAGACAAGCGTACTCCTTGTGAACTTTACACGACAAGCATTGGCATAAACACGCGCTTCCAACTATTTGTCTCCTTAGCTGAAATATCTTTTTTGTGGGATTACAATGCGCAATATTTTTAAAAGGCGCGAGTCTGGGGCAATGTACATTTGAGTGCCAGCCTAAAACGTACACGCACACAGTCAAGAAGAACGGGGAACCTTAACAATAATAATAATAACTGTTGGGGTTTAACGTCCCAAAACCAAGATATGATTATGAGAGACGCCGTAGTGGAGGGCTCCGGAAATGTCTACCACCTGGGGTTCTTTAACGTGCACCAAATCTAAGTACACGGGCCTCGAGCATTTTCGCCTCCATCGAAAATGCGTCCGCCGCTGCCGGAATTCGATCCCGCGACCTGTGGGTCAGCAGTCGAGCACCTTAACCACTGGACCACCGTGGCGGATGGATTGGAAACCATCGCGATCAAATTGAATTTTTTTCCTTTCAGGTGCACTGAAGATGTATCTTGGGTAGCTGGGTGTCAGGACGTTCATCTCAAAACCGACGCATGAGTCAGCACCCGGAGGACCGCAATACACAAGAACCCTGCCTTTAAATCAGCTGGCCAAGGCTATACAAAAACTTCAACTTCTTCAAAACATCTATGCGCTGACAATGGCTTTAAAATGTGCGTCTGTAGTTCTATGCGAAAAGTATACAGTTTTGATGTCTCAAAAAGACTCCAAAAGCGGCTAACGAGCTAAATGTCCCGGAGGCGATCCTGCTCATTGACTTACACTTTTAAAAAAATTGCCGTAACCTTACGATAACACAACCAGTTAACTCTTGATGCAAGGATGTTTCCTATTAAGGCATAAAACATTACTGAAACCGTAGTTACTTACAAACATTACCGATGCCGTACCTCAGGGAAATACTTTTGAAACCGTAGTGTTTCTTCACATTACCAATCGCGTACTGCAAAAGAATAGCTATGAAGCCGCACTTGTTTATCCATATGAGCGACCCCTTACTCTCGCGTCGGCGTTCGTGTTCTCTGGTGTGTTTCACGTACTTCCGAAGAGGATCTCTGAGGCCACGCGCAAGGAAGCGTGTGGTTTAGATCTGCTCCGCCTGGGTAAGTTTCACTAATTGCCCTAACAGTTAGTCGGACCTTATCATAAGTGAAGTCATGCTCCGGTATCATGCGCGTCGAATAAAAGTCACGGTTTAGCCGCACGGGCGAAGCAATGAAAGTGATAGCGAGAAACTTGAATGGCGCATGTACAACCACAAACAGCTGGAAATTCGCTGCTCGGCGCTCAAGCACAAAGGATGCATCAGAAGGACACAGACAGGACGGGTGCGAACTAACAACTGTCACAGCTCGACACTTGCAGCGCGCTGTTCAAACATAAAGAAGGACGCTCAAAAAGAACGCACAGGTATGCACAGATGAAACGCGAACTAAAAACGGTCACAGTTGTTACTTTGTGTTTGAGCAGTGCGCTGCAAGTGTCTACTATGCCCAGCAGAACGCTCTCAAATATTTCTTCTTCTTCTTTTTTTTTTTTTGAAAACTGCATTCGACATATTGTGTGCTCTTTCCACATCGCGAATGGGTACAGAAAGGCGCTACTTTTACTTGTTCGTGCGGATCTCAAGGGCCGTGTTCAAAGTGAAAGGAAATCTAGGAGCGTTGCTTAAAGGGACACTCAAGAGCAAAACGATTTTTCTCGCATTAGTAAAGTAGTCTTCCACGATACCAAAGACACCACGCTTTCTGCGAGAAAACGCTTAATAGGCGAGAAAACGCACAAAAAGAAAATACAGGTGGCGACGCCACCTTGCAATTCCCGCACCATTTGCCGTGACGTCGCATATTTTTGACGGCGCCTTCTTGGGCCTACGTAGTTTCTAATCGGTTAAATCGAAGTACATTGTCCTCTGAGGGGGCCAGAGACTTGACATGACGAGTTTGTGGAAATTTCGTCGAGCCAGTGGCGCCAAAATACGTTAAATGCTCTTTGAAATCATTTACGTCACGAATTACGAAGTTGGGCGCGAAATTTAAAAATGAAACTTTGAACTTGGTTTTCTCCTCTAATAATGAACTTTGAACTTGGTTTTCTCCTCTAATAATAACTTGGTTTTCTCCTCTGTGGTGGTGAAATAAACTACACAAGAGTTCTCCCAGCACACTTTATCAATATAAACCAATTCATTGTTTCTCTTTAGTGTCCCTTTAAAGCGCGACCTTCGCAACATCTGGCGGGTGATAGAACACGCTGAAGCACCTCCTGATCTGCTGCGAAAATACCGTTCTGTTGTGTTAAGTCTGAGTAAGTCTTTTAGAATCATGAACTCACCCGGCTTTTCAAACATTTTTGGATCTGCGTACCGCCGACGATAAATGGTATATATAAATAGCTCGCCCTTAGTATGGCGGCAGGCGCATGACGCCTGGCAGAGTTGGCTAGCGTGGCAAGCTGCGGAGCGAGAGGTCATCGGTTCGAATCCGCGGTCGGGAGCTTCGGATACTTTTTCTTCATCGTTTTTTTATATATATGAGTACATACACGGGACATGACAGCGATGGCAAAAACCCGCTGAGAGTGTCGATGTAATTGCTACCGCCATAAAACTCTTAAACACAACCATCGATTTCTGTTTTTTGAAGAATTTTTATGAATATTCCTATAACCGGAAGTATGTACTCGACCGTATATCCTTGGGAGAAAAACAAGATACTCGTGCCACTAAAAAAAGGGTCGCGTTCAAACAGAGAGCAGCTGTAGCCGTTCTTCGGCAAAACTTCGGCCACATGAACAATGCAGCCACGTTCGAAGGCCCTCCAATATACACCACTTGAGAAATAACATACATTTTTATTCCATGTGTTTCTTTTCCGAAATACATTTGTTTACCTACAAGCATGCCCTATCACTTTATTTTTCGTGACTCTTCCTTCTCACACGTTGTATGACTAAATACCTGCGTATTTTTGCGTCGCATATGAGCGCTCGCCTGAGGTCGCCAGCATAAAAAAATTTATTTGCTTTGCATTTGCATGTGTTGGCGTTTCAAAAAATTCGGGAAGGTCATGCTGTATTCTAATGCGTCACGTCAGTCATATGTGCGTAAACAAAGTACGCCATCTTTTGATAAGCCATCACTCTTTCTGCAAGCTCACAATTGCGTATTTTGTTTCCTTACGATTCTCCCTACCTGAAAACGACAACAGCATAAATGTTGAGCACAGTATTGTGCTACGTTTATCGAAAACAACTTTATGCTTGAAAAAGTTTTCAGGAATCTACAAGCGATGAGGACGCTAGGCGGCTTTCTTGCTCTTCTTGTCTCTGCTGCATGTATCCATGGCACGTTTTCTAGTAAGTGAATATGATAAGAGCGTGTCTCTATCGTTCTAACTCCTTTTATTTCGCCGATCGTGCGTTCAGCGAATTATTGTTCTTTTTTTTTGTGAAGAAATCGGTTTGGCTGGTACACGTGGCGAATGTCCCTGCCTGTGCTAAACAATAAGCTCCTGGTAAGAGTTTCTGTCGATCACTTCAAGCTACGCAAGTTGCAGATGGTGGATGACTGCGGCCCAAATACAGTAAAATAGCTGAGAGGTCCAGTGTGTGTTCACACGGCTGACAATTTCTGTGTAAAATACTTTTCGAATCTGTTGTATATATGACGAAACGCTGCATACCAAGCGCGAACGCAGAAATGCGTAAATGTCTTCTTTCTTACATATCGTTCGGCGCAAAGCATTCTTCACAGCGCATCCCTTTTAGCCGCTTCCTTGTCTGTCAGTAAGTCTGCCTCACCCGTGCTATTTTTGAGGTTATTAGCAAACATTTCTAACTTCTTGCTAAAGACACATGTGCACATTAGTGAAAAGAATATAAAGGTTTCTTTGCCATATACGCTGTAGCAGTGGTTGTCCATTTCACAGGGCGGTTAAAAGGATCAATGTCACCATGTAATCCACCTTTGTGTACATACTAAAGTCACCTGAGACGTAACTAATAAGTGCTATGAAACAAGAGACTATGTACACTCTGAAGTAAACAGACAGGACGCGGCACCGCGTATTGTCTGTTTCGTTGATCTTATTATTTGTCTTTCATCGCGCTTAATTTTTATGTCTCAAGTCGATTCACACCAACTAGCCCAACTGTAATCTCTAATAATCTGACCTTTTGTTGTTATTTCAGTCTTGGGCATGAAGAAACCAGAACTGAAACTACCAGACTACTGCAGCAAGCCACCATTTTTCGGTGGCTGCCAACCGATAACAAAAGAGTGGTATTTCGACACAACCGAAAAGATTTGTAGACCGACAAGTGCTGGTTTGTGCTGCGCTGGCCACAACCGCTTCGTCACAAGAGACAAGTGTCGCGAAATGTGCGATCGTCGACAAAAGCTCTGTACGTATATAATTGTGTAGAAAAATATCTTTTTTTAGTTATGGTTTCGTTTGACGAAAGCGTAAACAGTTATATTGAGAGCGGTTATTCCTCTTGAATGCGCTTCTACCATAGCAAAAGGTTACGCCAAAGAAGGCCATTAACCCAGCAGATAAGTAACAGCGAATAGGCAGTGGCGAAGGGAGCTTACACACCATAGGAAGTGAGGGAAAGAGAGGGTGTTGGATGGCACGAGTGTTACGCTGTGAACTTGATTTTGGCAACTGAAGCACAGCGGGAATTCGCATAATTCTTGAGTGAAGGAAAACTCTCTCTTCATAAAGGAGGAGAAGGAAGAAAGGAAGAGAGTTCAGCCAGACGCACGTCCGTTTTCCTACCCTTTACACTGAGGGATGATAAATCAAAAGACTAAAAGAAAGAAGAGAGAAGGAGGCACTATCAGGGTGCATGTGCCTGTCGATTACACGCCTAAAAGCATCGCTGAACCCGGTCATTTTAAGAAACGCCAGGCCTGCACGCAACCAGCAGCCTGGTCACAGCGAAAGCTAGCGGAGCGCCCTTTCTAGAGCCCGCTGTAAACTCTATTCGTTTAACTACTAACCAAGAGGGGGCCCTCGGCGTGGCAGCCGAGTATTGTACCACAGAGCCACGCTGTTGCTTGAAACTGCTTTGAAAAAAAAAAAATCCTACACAGGCGTCATCTCGGGCAAGGAATTGCGCTAACATATGTAATGTAATATATGTAACATTAGTAACTAACACACTTACATATGCTAACTTACGCTAACATATGTAAGGGTAAAATAACAGCTAGGCCTCACACTATGCGAATTGCATAACGAGTGTGCGCTTTCAATCTTCCCACCCACTTGAAAGGTCTCAGCCATAATTGTGCATCGTCATCAGCCGCATACAGCAGCATCCAAGTGAACTTAATGCGCCACAGATGTGTAGCAGGTACCTCGCTTATCCGCAGAAAGACGAAGAGTGACATAGTGGGTGCTTCCCCACTTCTCAAAAATTATGCTTTATGGCGTAGTGGATACCTTGCAAGTGTACCTTTATTAGTTGCCCCAAAAGAGTTTGGAACGGGCCCTATAGGCTTCCCAAGCAACGCTTAGCGGCGCTGCTGCTCTTGACAGGCAGCGCCATCTCTGGCAGAAAAAGAGAAACTGGGGCGTGATCAGCGAGCGTTTTCCCTTCTCTCCACCGCGTTGCCGCTCGCTTCCGTGCACGTGCAGAGCTCTCGCGGTGCACTTGCGGCGTCTCACAATGTACGGCTTCAAAAGGATCTTCAAGCTTGAAGTGCGGCTTCATGAGGATCTTCAAGCTTGACTGGCACTTCCGCAAAGCGAACTTGATAAAATGAGGAAGGCTCGTCAATCACGTTAACGGTGAAGAGCAGACGATCGACGACAACCACGCCCGACTCAAAGCGAAATGCATTTCCCAAGTCGCGATTACACCGTGTAGGACGTATACCTCGAGGTAAGTCTCATTCTGTCACGTTAAAGATGAATAATGGTCCACATGCACTCCGAAATGAAGCCGTACACACTATCGATGTTCTGCGGCGTGGACTACGAATCATATGATTGTTGTTTTGATATGGCATGCTTACAGTAGCAGCCGTGTACTTTCGTGAACAAACGTTTGCGGCGTGCGAAAAAAAGATTATACGGCCATGGCACTGCTTCCTGAGAAACTTAGAGTCAAGTCCTCCGTGCGCTGGAGAATCACCCGCCGATTAAGACGCGAGGCAGCTAGCTGAGCTTCAACCACTGTGAAGCAAGATGAACTGCTCGCCTCGTTTTTTCGGCTCTCGCGTCATGCTTGCAGTCTCTTTTTATGATACCGACTTGACAGGCGTATAAAACCTGTTGCGTGAACGCGGCTAGAAAATCGCAAAAAGTCAGAAGGTGGTTACTTCAAGGTTGCATTTGCAAAGCATGTATTAAGTGCCAGTTATATTCAGCGGCTTAAATATATATCACCCCAATAAAGTGACAAAAACAAAGCTAACCTGAAGAACGATGTCAAAGCATGCTGAAAATGCACAGACGTCCGTTCCGGCGTAATAAAGCAGCCTTCCCGACGCGTGAAATGCAGGCGCTGAACTTCTGACAATGTGCGGAGTTCAGTTGAATTCAACCAACCGCGCAACGCTAACGGTATAACGCGAATGTGAACGTTCAACAACGACGGGTAGGTCTCACGAGCACGGGGAATCAAAACACAAAGTTGCTTCACCTACAACCGTAACTGGACTTTAACAATGCGAGAAGACAGCGAGTAATCATTACTGCAGTCGCTGCGTGCATTGTGCCCCGTTACTTACCGATTCAGGTAGTCGGAACGAACGAAAGCGATGAACTCAGAAAGCCAAAATAGAAGGCGAGACAGCGCTGTCAGCTATCCACGCTTGCCGCCTTTATTTCTCGTGCGGCACGCCCGGGAACCGATACAGTTTAACACGTGAATCGTGTGCCTTGTCTGCACTGTTGTGGCTGGCCACTAAACCGCAATACTTCGGACCACGCTTGCGCTTCCGCGGGGTCGCTTCTGCCATCGTGGAAATGCGCAGCTTCGCACAGCAAGCCTCTTGGTTCAACGTACCCAGCTGACGGCCTCCCAGTTACCCGCACCGAGAGAAGAACGCGTGCGCACGTGCGCTACCGCTACCGTAAAAGGGGCTGAGTCGGCCGCGCGAAGGTTCAGAGCTTTCCGACAGAGCCGCAGCGCGGCTGGCGCGGCGCTGTCGTCACGCCGAAAACTTGAGCTTTGGTTCCCTATTGGAAGGCCGCTCTTCCAGCTTTCGCTGTGACTGCGCTGCGCGTTGCACGCAGAACTGCCGTTCTTTTACAGCGAAAGCTGTTATGAGATCACAACAGCCGTTTTTGGCGCCGTAGTTGCCCAGCGATGCCGCCGGTGTCCGTAACCGCTATTGTGCAAAATAAGAAAAAAGCGAAATAACATTTCGCTTTTTTTTTTCAATCCTGGATTTCACAATCCAGGATTCAATGGGGTTTGAACCTGGGTCCACTGCGTAAGAGCCCAGTATTCTACCATAGAGCGATGCCGGTGCTTGAAACTTCGTAGCAAGAAGACCCTACACAGGCTTCATGTCAGAAAAGCACCACATTAGCATGTGTAATATAACGTGGTAGAACGGCAAAATAACAACCAGGCGTCACACAACGCCATTTCTGTAACAAGGCGCCACACAATGCGAATTGCGCAACGAGTGTGTCGTTTAATGCTTCCAATCTATTACAAAGGGCCTAGCCATAATTCATTGTCATGGGGCACAGCACGAATAAAGTTCACATAATGCCTTACAGATGTGTAGCGGGTACCACGGTTCTCCGCAGAATGGCGAAAAATGGCATAGTGGCTGCTTCCCCACATCATAAAAATGATAATTTATAGCCTAGTGGGTACGTCGCAAATGTATTTGTATTAGTTGCCAAGGAAGCCCATAATCCCCCATGATCTATTTCCTCAGGGGCCCACCAAAGTTCTTTCCCCCATTCTCTGTCTTTGTGACGTTAACATATGTTACATAGCGTGGTAGGAGAGTGAAAGAACGGCCGGGCTTCATACAATACGAATTACGTAACTAGTGGGTCGTTTAAAGCTTCCAACCCATTACAATGGGCTCCGCCATATATCTTCATCGTCATCAACCACCGCATCAACAATGTGCACACAATGCCTCACATATATCTATCAGGTACTTCGCTTCTGCGCAGAATGACGAATAGTGGCATAGCCGGTGCTTCCTATATAGCTGCTTGAAAGATATATAGCTGACATCTTTCAAGGAGAGTCCTTTATGCACTGTCGCTAAATGAAATCTCAAAGCACGTATTCTTGTAACCAGCAAATGCGTCCCTGTTCAAGCAAGTTAGGCAACCTCGAGAAAGAATTTTTATGGTGCAGTACCTGGAACATATCATGACCAGCTCAATTGGGTGGTCACCTGCCAGCAACACATTGTTACGAAGATGAAGTGAAGGAAGACGAAGAGATGGTGAAGCTGACTGGCACGCGACTGTGGTGGTCGGCCGCCTTGACACTTCTTAAAATTATTCTCTGTAAATACGTATTTTATATACTCAAACAACACCGTATCAATGCCAAAGCAATTTTGCTGAGCTGCAGCACGCAAAACAGCCGTAATACGTTGCCAATAAGCAGATTTCGTTTGGACCACTTACAATTTCAAGTGTTTGCCGCGCCTTTTCTAGACATGAGCAGATGACGCTCTCAATTTGAAATGATTATTTGTCACAGCCTACAAAAAAGTGAACTAATACTTTTTTTTAATATCTTTCCAGTATCCGGTAAGGTAACGTTCCCTAACGTGTGCGTGACAACACCGACATTTGTTTCGTGTGGCCAGAGGCAAAGTGCCTGGTATTTTGATTCTGCTGCCGGAAAATGCAAAATGTTCAGCTTCAACGCTAACACTTGCAGAGCTAGCAGCAACACATTTTTATCAGAGCTGAAGTGCCAGCACGCGTGCATGCGTAAGTATGGAAATATTTTTTACCGTAATAAAATGCCAAAAGTGTCAGTGTTGATACGATATACGAAAACACGTATTTATTTAGAAATGTCGCACCTCCTCGGCTATTTACTCGTATTAAGAGCGAAATATATACGAGCAGTGGCGCAAGACGACGAAGACGGAAGTGGCATATCTTAGGGTCAGCATTTTATGCGAATTCTTTTCTACGAAAAGCAGTAGATATGATTAATAGTGTCACGGGAGTGAGAATACCCGCAATTAAGAAAGAAAGACTGAAATGTATTTACAAGATATACACGGGGAGTCCTTCAGCCGAGATGGCGGAACACCCACAACAACAACGCGAGCGCTCTTGCGATCGTCGTCTTCATCGACTCGATGGAGCATTCCTGCTTGTTTTTCACGGCTTGTAACATATAGCCCCCGCCGCTGGGAGCGCCGTCTCGGCGCTTAGTGAAGAGTACGATCGTGGGCGGAGAAGTACGGCTTCAGACGGGATACGTGCACAATGTCAGTAGAGGGGACAGACGATGACGATGCACTGTCCAACGGGGCGATCTCATACGTGACGTCAGTAAGCTGGCGCAAGACCTTATACGGCCCGGAATAGCGGGAGAGGAGCTTCGATGACAGACCAACGTGGCGGCAAGGTGTCCAGAGCAGGACCAACGATCCTGGGGAGTAGGACACGGCCCGGTGATGGCTGTCGTAGCGAGAGTTTTGAGACAGCTGCGAGGTAGAAAGACAATCCCGTGCGATCTGGCGAGCTGTTTGAGCTCGAACAGTTGCATCGCGGGCGTACTCTGTAGGAGTGTAGGTATCTGATGGTAGGAGAGTTTCAAACGGTAAAGTGGGATGGCGGCCATACAAGAGATAGAAGGGGGAAAAGCCAGCAGTATCGTGGCGTGACGAGTTGTAGGCGAACGTCACGTAAGGCAGAGTGTTATCCCAATCTCGGTGGTCCGCAGAAACATACATAGATAGCATTGTGGTCAGCGTGCGATTGAGGCGCTCAGTGAGTCCATTAGTTTGCGGGTGGTATGCAGTGGTGAGCTTATGACGCGTAGAACACGAGCGAAGAATGTCGTCGACGACCTTTGAGAGAAATGAGCGACCACGGTCGGTCAGCAGTTGACGTGGAGCTCCATGGTGGAGAATGACGTCGTGCAGCAGAAAGTCCGCAACATCAGTTGCACAGCTTGTCGGTAGTGCTCGCGTGATAGCATATCGTGTCGCATAGTCAGTAGCGACGGCAATCCACTTATTCCCACTCAGCGACGTTGGAAATGGTCCGACGAGATCGAGGCCGACGCGGTAGAACGGGTCGGCAGGAATGTCTATAGGTTGAAGTGTGCCGGGCGGCGACAGCGAAGGACGCTTATAGCGTTGGCAGGACTCGCAAGATGCAACGTATCGGCGCACAGAACGGTAAAGGCCTGGCCAGAAGAATCGACGCCGTACGCGATCATACATGCGGGCTGTTCCGAGGTGTCCGGCGGTTGGGATGTCGTGAAGCTGTTCGAGAACAGTAGAGCGGAGCGTTGCGGGAAGAACTAGTAGAAGCTCTGGGCCTTCGGAGCTCATGTTACGCCGGTAGAGAATGCCATCACGGAGCACGAACAAGTCGAGGGACGGGTCGGAGTCGTGAGAACGTAGACCTTGGATGATGGACCGCAGATTGGCATCACTGAGCTCACTGCGTATGTCGGTGAGGTCAGAGATGGCCAAAACGCAGGCGTCTGAATCATGCGCCGACAGGTCAGGGGGATCTACAGGATTACGAGATAGGCAGTCAGCATCCTGGTGCAGTCGGCCAGACTTGTAGGTTACGTCAAAGCTATATTCTTGAAGCTTCAAAGCCCAACGCCCAAGTCGTCCAGTAGGATCTTTGAGGGACGACAACCAGCACAAAGCGTGGTGATCAGTGATGACGGAAAAGGGGCGGCCAAACAAGTATGGTCGGAACTTGCCGACTGCCCAAACAAGTGCGAGGCACTCGCGCTCAGTGATCGAAAACTTGCACTCGGATGAGGAAAGGAGGCGACTGGCGTAGGCGATGACGCGATTTTTCCCTTGCTGCCACTGAGCGAGAACTGCGCCAATGCCATGTCCGCTGGCGTCGGTGCGAACTTCAGTGGGTGCTGACGGGTCAAAATGGGCTAAGATGGGCGGGGAGGTAAGCAACTGTAGTAAGTTTGCGAAACGCATCAGCTTGTTGGGGACCCCAAGAAAACGGCATATCCTTCCTCAGGAGTTGTGTCAAAGGCCGACCAATGTGGGCGAAGTTCTTGACAAAACGTCGAAAATAAGAACATAGGCCGACAAAGCTGCGTACATCTTTCGTGGAACGTGGTATGGGGAAGTCTTTGACGACCCGAATTTTGTCAGGATCAGGTTGGACGCCTTGAGCACTGACGAGGTGGCCGAGCACCGTGATTTCTCGGCGGCCAAATCGGCATTTGGAAGAGTTCAGCTGGAGACCTGCGCTCCTGAAAACTTCAAGAACTGCCGACAGGCGGCTAAGGTGGCTTTCGAACGTCGGTGAGAATACGATGACATCATCGAGGTAACAAAGGCACGTGGACCATTTGTACCCACGTAGCAGGGAGTCCATCATCCTTTCAAACGTAGCCGGGGCATTGCATAAACCAAAGGGCATTACTTTAAACTGGAAAAGTCCGTCCGGTGTCACAAATGCTGTTTTTTCACGGTCTTGGTCATCGACAGAAATCTGCCAGTATCCCGACCTCAAGTCGATAGAGGAGAAGTAGGCAGACCCATGTAGGCAGTCGAGAGCATCGTCAATCCTTGGCAACGGGTAGACATCCTTACGCAGTGACCTTGTTTAAGTGACGGTAGTCTACGCAGAAGCGCCAGCTGCCGTCCTTCTTTTTTACGAGCACGACTGGTGATGCCCATGGACTACAGGATGGTTCAATGACGTCCTTCGTGAGCATTTTATCAACTTCACGCTGTATTACCTGTCGCTCAGCATGGGACACGCGATAAGGACGTCGTCGGATTGGGCTGGCGTCTCCCGTATTGATTTTGTGAGTGACGACCGACGTCTGACCTAAAGGGCGGTCGTCAAAGTCGAAGATGTCCCGGAAGGATTCCAAGATACGCTGGATATCGGCTCTCTGTGCTGGAACGAGGTCAGGCGCGATCATCTTGTCAATGTCGCCATCAGCTGGGCTTCAGTGAGGAACAGAATGAAGCGGGGGGAAAAGAAGCGTCTGCAATGAACGCAGAAACAGAATGGTCAGCAAGAGAAGAGACGTTGGCTAGAGTACATGCCATCTGGGATAACTTGCGCACACCAGCTGAAGTTCAGTATCGGTAGAGATGCTCGATTATTCGTGACCGTGAAAACCATGTGAGGAACGGCAAGATTTCTGGCCAGCCAAACGTCAATGGTAGGAGTCAACACATAATCGTTGTCGGGAATAGGAGGACAAGAGCCCAGGGTCACATACGTAACGGCTTGAGGCGCTAGGCGGATGTACTCGATAGAACACAAACGTGGTTGAGGTGTTGCTGGAGCGTCGTAATAACATGGCAGGTCGAGCTGAAGTAAGCCGGTTCCACAGTCAATAAGGGCAGAGTGGGCGGACAGAAAGTCCATGCCGAGGATGAGGTCATGGCAGCACTTTTCGAGCACGGCAAATAGTACAGCTGTGGAGCGATCAGCAACACTAATACGTGCCGAGCACATCCCAAGCACGGGAAATGTTCCACCGTCGGCGACCTTGATGAGCGGCACCGTGGGCGGCGTTAAAACCTTCTTTAGGCGGCGACGAAGCTCTGAATTCATCACTGATATGTGGGCGCCTGTGTCCACAAGAGCAACAACATGTGCGTCGTCCACTTTAACGTCTATAAGGTTGCGTCGAGTCTGCAGTGTGGTCAGAGGATTTAGCGGGCGAATCGTCGATGCAGCGTCACCTCCGGGAGCTGCATCGTCTAGTTTTCCCGAGACAGGTGGGAAGTCGGCGATGCAGGACGGCGGAATTGGGGTGAGCGAGACGACGGGCGACGAGATTGCGGCGAGCGGGACTGGTGACCATACGGTGATGGTGACCGACGATACGGCATGGAATAAACGTCATCACTGGTGGACTGAGGTGACTCACGGTGGGGTTGGAATTGACCATCATTTGTCTGTGGGCGACGGTTGGACCCATAGGACGCCTGACGCCAAGTACCACCGGCTGTTGCAATAGCGGGCCACGTGGCCAATACGACGGCAGTTGAAGCAAATGGGCCGGTCGTCAGCAGTCCTCCACTCGGCGGGATTGCGAGGAAGCACCGACCTCTGGCCTTGGGCGTACGAAAGTGGTGGACGACGGTCATTCGATCGGGAGGGAGCGGCCGTCCAGGCCAACATTCGAAAGCTCTTGACGAACGATGGCGTGCACTAGTGGTACCATTTGCGAGCCGGAATCACAGGAACGAGAGCACGTGGAGGCAGGAGAGATAGCTTCGAGTTCACGTCGGACTATCTTCGTCACGTGCTCCGCAGTCAGTGGTGCCTGTGGTAGGGGGGCGTCTTCGCACGACCATGTTGCTGCTCTATTTGGAAGTCGAGTAAATTGATGGGCAATACGTCGGCTTTTGGTGGTCTCGAAACGCTGGCACTCACGGATGATGGCATCTACTGTGTCACAGTCCTTGCAGATCAGGAGGTTGAATGCGTCATCTGCTGTACCTTTCAAGATATGAGCCACTTTTTCAGACTCCTCCATGCTGCCGTCCGCTTTGCGGCAAAGGGCGAGCACGTCTTGTATATAAGACAGGTAGGATTCATTCGATGTCTGAGCACGAGACGCCAGCTCCTTTTTGGCCGCTATCTTTCTACCAGTCGATTTGCCAAACAGGGCACGCATCTTTTCTTTGCACGCATCCCAGCTGCCAATTTCTGCTTCGTGGTTCTCGAACCACACTTTGGCTGTCCCTTTCAGGTAGAATAGGATGTTCGCCAACATAAGAGTGTCGTCCCAGCGATAATTCTTACTGGTGCGTTCGTACATCGGCAACCATTCTTCGATGTCGACATTGTCAGTCCCGCAAAACGTGCCTGGGTCTTTCAGCTGTGGAAGGACAACTGTCGTCGTGGCGGTTGCCGCTGCAGGGGCCGAACCCTGTTCTGCCATCGTGGGTTCAACCAAGTGTCGGCCGCTTCGGAGCTCCGTTATACCGTGTTGGTACCCCGCACCACCACCAAAATGTCACGGGCGTGAGAATACCCGCAATTAAGAAAGAAAGAATGAAATGTATTTACAAGATATACACCGAGAGTCCTTCAGCCAAGATGGCGGAACACCAACAACAACAACGCGAGCGCTCTTGCGATCGTCGTCTTCATCGACTCGATGGAGCATTCCTGCTTGTTTGTCACGGCTTGTACCAATATGATTATGAGGGGACGCCGTGGTGGAGGACTCCGGCAATTTCGACCACCTGGGGTTTTTTAACGTGCACACGGGCCTCGAGCATTTTCGCCTCCATCGAAAATGCGGCCGCCGCGGCCGGGATTCGATCCCGCGTCCTGCGGGTCGAGCGCCATAACCACTAGACCACCGTGGCGGGTGGGGGTGAATAAGGTGTTGACTAGTAATTCATCAGATGCTGACTAGTTAAAAGTAGAACTATTTTTCGCTGATCACTATCAAGAGCGTTCGGTATGTGCTTAACATTTCGACTAATCACGCGAAGCATCCCATCGGAAAATAGGCTAGGGCTTCAGAAGCAGTTTCCCAATCAGCATAGAACGAAATTTCGGGCAAAAAATGAAAAAAAGAGCAAATAAAAAATTTTAGCGGCGTAAAGTAGACCGCACAAACTGTCATATCAAAGTAGATTCAAGACGAAATGTACTATAGAACGATACGATCAGAAAAAGCCCATAGTTTTTGTGAAGCCTACCTTTTTATTTTTTTGCTCGCATAATACGAGCGATACTAATGCTAATGCAGCCTAGAGTGTTGCTAATGCTGCGTGGTGTTAATTCTGCTGGGTAATATCGGTTTTCCGCGCAGTGTAATAAATAGTGTAATAAATAATAACAGTGTAATAAAGTGGTGCACGTGCACTGCTTTGCCTCTGTCACATTCCTTAAAGTTCTTCGCTCACGCAGACATCTTACACTTACGAAAATTCGTCGCAAATTTTCGGTTTTAAATTTTATTTCTTTATTACTATCTTTTTTTTCAGCGATTCTCTCAACGTGAATTTCTTTCTTCCGGGTATCCTCACGACCACCGATCATCCGTCCGGCTGCTTCCTAATCGCCCTTGTGAAACTAGAAACTCGCCCGTCTTTCCCAAAACTCCCTATCTTTTTTTTTCCTTTTTCTGTCTGCGTCCACGTCTTCCCTTAGCGTTGCGACGGTCGTTTGCGCTCTGCGAGAGTCCGGGCGAAGGGCCGCTTGCGCCCTTCGGTTACGGGCAATGACTTCCGGAGACCCCCGGAGATTGTCCTTCGGGCCGGAAGGCCTATCCCGGAAGTAGCGGAACCCGGAAGCGACACACGAGGGGACGCCCCGCATCTGACAGGTAGCTCATCGCGTGCTTCCGCTTTTCTTTGTTGTAGTGGAAAACGGTGCCGTTTTCCCCGCTGCACACTGGATTCTTTTGTTTTCTCGCACACACCAGTTTGCCCTATTTTTCCTTTTGCGACGTGTCTACCTAGGGAAGCCGTTGTCTCTCTCCCCCGGGGCTGAGGAAGGGAAACGCAAGATTCGCGTAGCGTTTTTTCCCTATTCCCCCCCCCCCCCCTACCGCCCTCTCCACACCGAGGCTTCTAACAGCATGTAACGGCTGTAAGCCTGAACGAGTCTCTCGTTTTGACGTCGTGTGTTTTTATTCTTTAATGAGCTAGCGGAGAGTTGGGTTTGCATGGAAGTCTTGAAAACAGGGAAAATATCTGACAGTCTCTAACTTCCGTGCATATATTCTTCAGTTTCTTTGGTCTTTTCTTTTTTGTTGTGTTTATAGCCTGACGTGTCACTACGAGCTTCGTCTGCAGCGAGATGATATGCTGGTTTGTGTTCAAGCTTCCGTCCGCCCGCGACATAATTAGCGTGCCATGGGTGGAGTCAAAGGAATAGACGGGACAAGCGCTAACTTTAAAACTGAAGCAATTTTATTTGGGAAAATGCATTTATTCATCACATCCATCTCACGCAGGCAAAGAGCTTGCGTAAAATTCGT
>NC_051185.1:38172425-38199925 GCF_013339695.2 Rhipicephalus sanguineus
GGTGTGTGTGTGTGTGTGTGTGTGTGTGTGTGTGTGTGTGTGTGTGTGTGTGTGTGTGCGCGCGCATGTGTGTGTTGCAGGTCTGTTTATTTATTTATTTATTTATTTATTTACAAATGCTGCAGGTCCTATTCGGGCCCAAGCTGCCCAAGCTGAAGTGAGTACATAAACAGAATTAACAAAAGAATAAATAAAAAAATTCGGCAGATACCACGTACCGTAGGAGTCGATGTTATGCGAAGCATGCGGCGGGTTGGTGACTGTGGCGTAACTTTTTTTACTGAGCGACACGTTACAAAATGACGCTAAATATTTGTACATATTTTATACGCACACATATATATGTTGAAGAGCTGCATATGTGTTATATAAGCAGTTGTTTACGGTTGGGTAACGCTGCCAATGACAACGTGGGTATTACCAACACCAGAAGCGGTAAGCTGATATGTAGTGTTTATACGTATCCCGAGAACGCACGCGCGTTTCACGAACCCATGTGCATGTGTGCAAGAAGTTCTTGCCAGTTCTTGAACAAGGGTATCATCACCGTGATCAGTGAGCACCAGCAGCTGGTCATGACTTGTTATAGGATCCGGTAGTGATCGTGGTGAAGAGGGGTGCATGTGTATTGAAGTATGTGGTATAGTAGAGCTGTTGGAATTCGTGGATGCCTCGGTCATTTCGTCGACAAATTGTCTGTCGACAGAGCCGGCGACATGTCAGAACCTGAAGCCACCTTTCGCGTTGGTGAGGCATAGGCCGTCGAGGCTGGTAGGCCTGGATAGTGCTACGTAGACCAACATCAGTGGATGGTGTTTGTCCTATTCGTAGATTACCTGGGCGTATGTGGCCTACGTAGCCTAGTCTCCAAATGGCTGTCAATCAATCTGACATCATCTTCTGTCAGCACGAGGCCATCGCCCAGCCTCTTAAGAAATGAAGAGGACACTTCATCGTTCTGGTGGACGAAGTGCACTTTACGATGCGGTGATGTGGATAGCATATGTAACTTTCGTTAATGTATTCCTCCGGGGTCGAGCAATTCTATAATATAGCTTGCTGAATCATAGGAATACAAACGTAATGTTTATTAGACTGCTATAAAATCGGAGCCAACACTGGAACTACAGACGTCAATCTGATATGACGCCCGTACACATCGTAGGAGTATCATGTAGTGTTTATTGCTTTCTTGTAAAATTAGATAGCCAGCACCACAACCACAATTGACGTTGCACCGCTAATACGCCTGCGTAGGTTGTTTTTCCAAACCAATTTATAGACCTGGCGTGGCTCAGTGGTAGAATACCTGATTGCCACGCAGAATGCTTGGGTTCGATTCCTGCTGGGATCCTAATTTTCATTATTTCCATTCGTTGAGTCAACGCTGCCGATGTTGGTTTTACTTAACTCTCTAGCATTTAAGTTACCAGTGTCTGTTCTCGCCGTTCCTGGGTAGACATAAACTGTCAATCACCTGTGGCGCATACCCGTACACCGCGGCCCGTGGTGAACGGGTATGGGCCACACGTGTCTAGTGGAAAGGGTTTGACGACGTACGCGACAGGATTTTAACGTTATTTATGTCGTGACCCGGCAGTCATATTCGTCAAAACCTCTTACCCCTCCCATGCAAATTCTGGTCTACACCAAGTTAAGGAGGCGATCATGAAGCACCCAGACGTAGGCGGCTAGATAGATAGATAGATAGATAGATAGATAGATAGATAGATAGATAGATAGATAGATAGATAGATAGATAGATAGATAGATACGTAGATAGAAACGCTCAAAGTGGCAGAGGTTCGCTAAGAAATGCTTCGCATTTAAAATATTTAAGATGCAACGAGATAAACAAATTCAACAAACAGCTATGTAAAAGAATCAATGTGTAAATAAATGTGGCATGATCTGACAATACCCTATATACCACAAAAACATTGTTTACATTGACCCGAAACGCATACGAAAGGTGAGGGATTTCCTTCATATTGTGAAGTATAATAATGTTATAAATCAAAAGAAAGACTATTCACAAGATCGGCGAACGCTTGGGTTGTATTAGCATTAACTTCTTCTGACAACTTGTTCCATAAAGAAGTGGCATTAGAAAACGTGTGTACGTATGAGTGTTTGTGTCCATGTCCGTGTTGTACGTATCTGTGTGGGTGTGTGTTTGTGCGTCTGTTGAGTGTTTTGTGTGTCTGTCCGTTTGTTTTGGTCGTCTAGCTGCATGTATGAGTGCTTGCATGTGCGACATAGCGTCCACGATCGCATACAACGCGCGCATGTGTGTGGGTGTGTGCAGCCGTAGGTCATGGTTGCTTCCGGTCGTGTTCCTCCAACTACCGCGGTGCTCTTCTTTTGTACAACGGGTACGGCTGCATCACCCGTCGCTAAATCCGCCGACGTCAGTTAGCGAGCTCCCCGAGAAAACAGAAGGTGTGTTATACCTCCGTGGGCGTCGTGGCTCATACCTTCACCAGACACTCCTGGGCCCTCGTAGTGTTTTGAGACTGACGCGGTAGTGTATAGTTTGGAACGACGTTGTGCACACAAAGGCCCCCACTGTTTATGCAAGTGGAACTACCCGCGCGCTGTACTCTCGCGAAAACAGCGTGTTTACATACCGAGCAATCCGGTCAAAGATATCTTTGTTGACGCTGTTGTTAATGTTATTGTTAAGACGTTGCTGTCTTTGGTATTGTTGCTGTTTCCGCTATTGTTATATATTGGTCCTGCTACGGTCGTTTCTATGCGAAGCGATGCTCTTGGCGTCTTCCGGAAACTTTGGCATTACCCGTCTTCCACGATTCGGTCGGCATTGTTTTGACTCCCATATAGACCGTTGCATCGGGCGAGGAGGACAGGTCTGGCAACCAGCGCTTTCCTCCTTTCTGGCTCGTGCTCGACGGCGCGGAGTGTGCGGGCTGGTGCTTGGATGAGTGGCGTTGTCGAACGATTTTTGCGTGTTTTAAGGCGACTTGCGGATTTTGTTCTCCTTTATTGCGATGTCAGCCAGCGAAAGGTCAACGGGAAACCACTGTGCCGTTTTCGTTTGTTCTAACAACTTTAGGAAAAAGTAAACGACTGTCTGAATAAGTATGTGACGGGCATCACCAAACGCGGAGTGTTTGCGGTTGCGGACTCTTCAAGGTACATCGTTCGTGTTACGTTACAGGTTCTGTTGTCGTCGTCGTGGTTGTTGTTGTTGTTGTTGTTGTTGTTGTTGTTGTTGTTGTTGTTGTTGTTGTTGTTGTTGTTGTTGTTGTTGTTGTTGTTGTTGTTGTCGTCGGCGGCGGCGGCGGCCTGCCGTTTCTCTTTGAGCTCCAGAACTCACTACTAAAGTGTACTATGCTAAATGCGCGTTCTTTAAACCTCGTACTTTTTTCGAATTCTCACTTTTTCGCCGCAGTACACTTGTGTACGCCTCACGAAACGGTGAAAGTGTACTGCGGTGAAGTGGTAAGAACGGCGCATGGAATCTCCGTACACTTTTTTTTTTCCTTTGTAGAGAACTCGGATAGTTGGAAGCATACGACTGATAAATGGAAGCTGTCACACAACCAAAGGAGGCATTGCACACAACTCAGGCGCTCGTGTCGCGTGTGAAACCTCCTTCATCTGTAGCATATTCCTACGCTCCGGCACATCGTTTACGAAGAATGCGATATCAGCTGAAGGCCGCCTATCCGTTATTTTATTTACGTATGCGTCTCATCGACCGTACGAAATCGCGTCGCAATAGACGTCAGGCTACGATGAGCGCTAATTTGTACCCTGGTGGCGGACGGCGTCAAAGCCTTGGGTCGTCTTCTCCAACTACGATACATTTGAAGAAATTTTTCTCCTGCATCGCTGTTCTCGTCGGGAGAACAAAAAAAATTACAGGAACTTTGCACTAAGCCGTTCAAAGCTTGGCTGGTCGATCCTGAAGTGTTCTGGCTAACGTCCGTTACTCTCTCTCTCTCTCTTTCTTTGATTCTGTGCCTTTCTCTCTTTCTTTCTCGTTCTGTTTCTCTTCCCTTTCCTTCTCTTTCTTTCTATTTATGTCTTTATTTGCCTTTTTAATTTTTAGTGAACCAACGGTGAGTAGTGGTATTTGCCCAATTTCTGTGGCACATACCCGTTCATGATGATGATAGTTTTTGTGGTCATCCGTTTTACCTCGAGCTTTACAGTTTCGCTCTTTAAAAAAAAAGTACTGCCATTTAACGGTTATCATCACTGCCAGTGCTTTGCTATATTGTTAGTACGTTTAAACGGATATTGAGTTATGGACAGTCGCTGCAGCGTTAAGGTGTAAATGAAATCGCCGTGACGCGATAAATGTTCGCGCCCTATGCTCTCGAAGCCGGTTCTTTTTGTTTCTCTTTACTGTACATACCTTTACGTACCGCTTCTGTTTCTCCGTTTCCGTTTTGTTTCTTTTTTCATTCCCTTCTTGAGGTTCTCGCCCTGACGTCCCACGTCTCATTCAATGGTTCGGTTATGCATGGTTCCTTTCTCTGCCAATACCGCGATGACCGCTCACTCACATCGCAACGGCCTCACGTTGATGGATCGCCGTTCGATCGCTTCCTTGCCAATCGCTGTTGCTCGAGCATGCGTTTAGCGTGCACTCTGTCTTTCATCTCTCTCCCTTTCTCTCGTGTATATATATATATATATATATATATATATATATATATATATATATATATATATATATATATATATATATATATATATGCACACACATCACACGTACTCTTTCTTACTTGCTCTTTTGCTTTCGAGGCGAAATGCTGCAGACCCGTGTACTGTGCGATGTCACTGCACGTTAAAGAAGTGGTCTATATTTCCGGAGCCCTCCACTACCGCGTCCCTCATAATCATACCGTGGTTTTGGGGCGTTAAACCCCAAATATTATTATCGTTTGCTTTCGAGTGGACGGAGAAAAAGACAGCGTCCAGTTTGTCTATCTATCTATCTATCTATCTATCTATCTATCTATCTATCTATCTATCTATCTATCTATCTATCTATCTATCTATCTATCTATCTATCTATCTATCTATCTATCTATCTATCTATCTATCTATCTATCTATCTATCTATCTATCTACATAACTCATTTACGCCCTTGTTTTCGAGTGCAAAGAACAACAGAAGTCTAGCATAACTTCTCTCGCACACACACACGCACGCGCACACACACACACACACACACACACACACACACACACACACACACACACACACACACACACACACACACACACACACGCACGCACACAAGCGCACTCTGTCTCACTCGATACTGGAACGCTAAGAGAAAACCGCCGAGTCGATGTCGTCAAATACCGCCTTAATGAGCTCTCCGCGGGTCGTTTGATCGAAGGACGCGTTGATGGATTATTGCGTAATTGACCCCGATCTGGTGGACGTGTGCGCGACGTAGCCCGAAGCGCGCTCGTTAATCAGTCCCCGTATTGACTCCACTCCGAGTGACGAGTGTTTGACGGGTAAGGAAAGAAGTGGAAAGGGAAATCGGTGGGAGAGGGTGAAGGTAAGGGGATGTCCGAGCGCGTCCACAGCGCCGCCTGTTAGCCGACGCTTAAATTGGACCTCCGGAATTTGGCGCGCACGCTGGGGCGCCAGGCTCTGACGGCGGTACGCGTGTGAGAGGACTGCATAGCTTGCGGTAGCTCCCCGTTAAATGTACCGTAACGTGTCCCCGGTAGTAGTAGTGCTCTATTGGTCAGCTGCCAGCTCGTAAAAAGATCACGTGCTACATGACGCCAACAGGCAAAAAAAAAAAAAAAAGTGTTCCACACTCGCCGCCATGGTTGCGACTGGCGCTGACTAACACTCCCAGGTTTAAATGCACATATATACCCCGTAAAGTGGACGGGGGATGGCCGCCGCGGTAGCTCAGTTGGTAGAGCATCGGACGCGTTATTCGAAGGTCGCAGGTTCGTTCCCTGCCGGCGGCAAGTTATCTTTTCGTCCGCTTTACTTTCTTCACACTTTATCCTAATTACAACGAATAACATCGCCTATACTTTATTTGGCATTATTATCTGTTAGTTCTCATTAATATTGTGTGTAACGTGTAAATAAATTCACCCACTTCTGCCAAAGTGCGTTGAAGTAATGACGTCACCGGGACGTGGCGTCGCAGCGGTCTTGCGGCCCAGTTCTGGGAAAGAAAAAAGTTTCCCTTTTTTGTTTCGATATTCAGCTTATCTTACCGCGAAATGATCAATATAGTAATTGTTGAGTTTTTAAGTCCCAAAACCACGATGTGGTTACGAGGGACGCCGTAGTGGAGGGCTACGGTAAATTTCGACCACCTGGGGTTCTTTAACGTGAACTTAACTCTAAGTACAGGGGCCGCAAGGATTTTCGCCTTCATCGAAAATGCGACCGCCGCAGCCGGCATTCGATCCCGCGACCTGCGGGTCAGCAGTCGAGCACCGTAAGCACTAGACCACCGTGGCGGGTAACGAAGTGATCAAAACTTCGATATAACGCGATTTAGTGGTTATTTTTGTACGCCTTCAAAAATTTACCTTGATTGGTGTGTTGTAGTCTCGTGGTTGATGACTCTCGAAAATGACCCAAGCTGCAAGTTTTATTGTGCTGCCCGGTAGTAGTACTCTGGATCCTG
The DNA here is from genome assembly GCF_013339695.2 of Rhipicephalus sanguineus. Lineage (NCBI taxonomy): Eukaryota > Metazoa > Arthropoda > Arachnida > Ixodida > Ixodidae > Rhipicephalus > Rhipicephalus sanguineus. The sequence goes on from NC_051185.1 coordinate 38,179,082, forward strand.
ATATCATTGCGCCATCTTGTCGAACGTCACCGCCTTGGTATAGTGTTGAGAGAAGCGTAGAGGTCCGTCCTGTCAGCCAATCATAATTGACTGAGGTACCAAATTACGAAAGTGTCGCGTGATATGTCAGTAGCCGAAGGAGCGAAGCTTCCTTGCCGACCAGAGCTATTTTGACGTCTAGTGGCGGCTCGTGACTGGAACTTGGCTGATAACTCACTCTCCACAACGATTTCTATTAAGGAATTGATTGATTGATTGATTGATTGATTGATTGATTGATTGACTGACTGACTGATTGATTGATTGATTGATTGATTGATTGATTGATTGAGATCGATGTGCCACAGACTTGACAGTAATGGAATTACAGTAGTTAAATTAGTTTTTGCTGTAGTGACCAATGTAATGAATTACTTTTGTTTGCTAGTAATTAATAATGTAAGGAATTACTTGGAGTGAGTAATTTCAAGAAATTTACCTAATAATTTCCCAATTACTTTTGACTAAAATACAACATGTCCGCTTCCCTTGTGGCGTAGAAAATTGACTTTAAAGGAAAGAAAAATAACAAAAACAAGTTAATCTGAGTGCCAAACCTGAAGCTTGGAATGTTGAACAAGTATCGCTGATATTTTAATGTATATGTGCTGAAAATAACGCGTACACGAGTTATGCATTAATGATGAACTTTTGTTAAGGTAATTCGAAAGTAATTTCATTACTTTTTAATAGTAACAGCAATGCAATGTCGTTACTTCCGGCTAGCCATAATTAGTAAAGTCGGTTACTTACATTTCTTTAAGGTTACAGGAACCGTTAGTAGTCTAATTTAATTACTTTCTAGGAGTATTTTTGCCATCTCTGACGTGTCACAATGAAAAATGGTAAAGCTTACAACTATACTGATGATGAGGGCTCTATTATCGATGTATTAATGCATTGATCTCTAAGTTCTACTGTTTACATTTTTGTGTGTCTGTCGTCTGTAAACAAAATGCATCCAGTGCTATTAACGCTTGAAACCAGCGCATTTCTCTTTCGGCTCTTGTGCAGTACGATTAACCTTTTTATAAAACTTTGACTGTACACCCATCCCCCGTGGTCGTGGAATAGCTACCAGACCCTCGGCCGTTTGAGAGGTTGCAGGTTCGATTCCCGCCTCTGTCCCAGCTGCACTTCAATGTGGTTGAAATATAAACCACAATATTAATAACTGTCCCTTTAAGTGTTTGGAGTAAGTGCATAAAGACATCGAAGTAAGTCAAGACTCTGAGCTCTTCATTACCATTTAAATCAGTCACTACTTACAGATTAATTATAATAAATAATCACTCATTGTCTCTATCTGTCCATCCTTGGTTTCGAGTCTTCGGGGCCACCTTCTTTGTGCAATGCGATTTCAATCACTTCAAGTCAGGGCAACACTGTGTGTACCCCACTGCGGTGACTTTGTTATGTGGAATTCTGGTCAATCAGTCATTCATAATCGATTAATTCAATCATAATTCATGTATTCCATTAATAATGAGGTACCGTTTATTTTCGATCTTGTTGGTACGACAAAGCGCTTGGTTGTGTGATGTTCGTTTAACCCGCATGGACATTTTGTGTGGAAATAGGTGGTTCAGGCTTTTTAATTATGCATTGGTATAGCCGGTTCTAACCTAGCCCACTTTATCATGCGCATGCAGTCGTTAAACAGCAAGAAACTCGAATAATAATCAGTCAATGAATGTGTCTAATTTCTCTATCGATTTCTTGTCTGTCCTTTTGCGGCATGGCGTCCTCATTTGGAGATGCGACTTACTTGTGCTATTTCCGTGCACTGTTGGCAGGGAAGAGACCGCAAACACTGAAGTTATGGTAAATTATTAATTAAGCATTCTTATTGCCTAAAGTTCTCTTAAATCACTTCTGGTTGAAATATTTTGCTACACATGATCGCTTTGGTGAAAGCAGTACCGTGTTTGAAGAGACGTTGGACGTGGGGCGCTTCGGTAAGAATTTACCTTTTTAGGAATGAACGCTGCCAGCAGATAACTATACCATGTAATTTGAGCGGGTCGTTGAATTCTGTTTATAAATAAATGTAGCATGACTGGCTGTACAATAATTTGATCGCTATTTACGTTGTAAATTACAGTTAATTGCTCTAAAATACACCAGAATTTATTCTAACACTCTTAGTTTAAATTTGGTCTCCAGAGCCTTGGCATTAAAATCATATAAATTTCACGCATTTTTTAGACAGTCGATCATAATGCGTGTCGCGAAAGGCTGTTCGTTGCTCTTTGTGTAAATATTACTAACTCGACTGCTGACCCGGAGGTCGTGGGATCGAATCCCGGCCGCGACGGCCGCATTTTCGATGAAGGCGAAAATACTAGAGGCCCGTGTGCTTAGATTTAGGTGTACGTTAAGGAACCCCGGGTGGTCGAAATTTCCGGAGCCCTCCAGTTCGGCGTCCCTCATAATCGTATCCTGGTTTTGGGACGGTAAACCCCAACAGTTATTAAATATTACTATGATTGATTCGTCAAAACTTTGCCTTGTCCTTACCTGCACGTGCATTGGCCGGCGCTTCTCGCATTGTTTTATCGCTATTGTTATGATATCGCGGCTCATTAGGCAGTCCATCAGTGCCATCCTACATTGCTAGGGTTGAAGCGCTAATGACAGTAATTGCAACAGCGCAACCTTTTTTTTTTCTTGGAGCCGGCGATTCCTGGCTCACGCGGGAAATACGGTCAGTTGCGAACTGTGCGGCAGAAAACAATAGCGGTAACGATGTATAAGCTCAAAGTTGAGTCATCAACGAACGTACGACGCCGGAATATAATTAATGGACCGACTGACTGACTTTTACGCTGCCTACACCGCCAAGTTGCTATCTCTCTCTAATGACTCGGCTGGGAGATGATCTCTGTGAGCCATTGTAGCTGAAAGATATAATACGGGGCTTTGAAAAACCGCCCTCTAATGAAGCTCTCTACTAATGGCGGCGGCGTGCGTCGCATATTTAATTAGCCCGAAGCGATACTTTGGCATTAGCTATACGAATCTCTCAAAACTTCGTTTCCTACGTAGACTGGCGGGTAAGCGTATTTGCTTTATTAGTAATAATTGAGAACGATAGCCAGTTTTGGGATGCTCGCGCATAGTTTCGCTTTATTCAACAAAGAATGCAGAATGTACAACGATAGTTTATTTTCGCCGTATTAGTGCACGTGTTGCATTGTTTGTTATACGTGCACTCAAAAAGTACCCAAACGTCTCTATAATGGTGATGTTTTTACTGTCTTTTGAGTTATTGTTCTTGATTTCGTGTCACTCACATTGTTTATTGTTGTTGATGATGAACAAGTCAAAAAGGGAGCAAGTTCTTCGCGCGCAGCTTTGGCCGAAATTCTGACCATTTTATTTCGTTTTCACAAAGCACCATAGTAAGCTTAAATATATCCTCCTAGCACATGTTCATATAAATGTTCACTAAACAACTGATACGACCTAATAGATGGAAAAAAACGTGATTAAATAATCGCTACTGTTTATTGAATAGTCTGGTTATCACTAGTTTGGGCGTAATGTGGTGTTTGCCGTATATACGGGTGACGTTCTTCCGTTGCGTTTTCTCGATCGGACAGGCTCGGCCGCAGACCCTGTGCACGAAGTGCGTCCGATCGACCGCTCGGCCAATCACGTGACAGCAGGGCCGCGCATGCGCAGATAACCAAAACTGTCCGTCGAGCATTCTTTCAAGGCCTTTCCTCCGGTAATGTCCATATGCGTTTGGCGATACACAAGCAGTCTACTTGAAATGTGGACCACGGTTAAAAGGGACACACAGCATACTGTAATCTCATATCGCTGTAATTATGCATAATAGCCAACAAAATAAGTGAGGGTGTACGTTAACTTTAATTCATGCACAATTGATTGTATTACAACTTCCTTTGTGATAAATACGTAGAAATGTCTCCATTTTTAGTAGCTTAATTACACCTAATCACACTTATTATCGCTGAGATATTAAGCAGTTCACAGAATAATTGTTAATGTAATTTAATTTCAAATGTACGCCGAATTAATTGTATCTGCCTCTTTTGTGATTAAGAGGAAGCAATTTCCCCAGTTTTACTTGCCTATTTACTGGTTACAGTTCCATTTAATAATTCACTGATGCTGTACCAGCAGGTGCACGATTAGCTCGCAACTTTTTACTACTGTTTAGTTATCATTTATATGGACGAGTGAAACTTAAACGTGTCGTTCATGGGTTCGAATCCATTACGCTTTTTGGTGTTTTTTTTATCCCGGCCAATAATACGCTATCGAGATATCAATGGCTTCTGGATTTTGTGCAGTCTTTGTTGCTAGTATGATACTCTCATCCATTTGGTCAAGTATATAATTGAGGTTTTACTGATGGGCTGTTAGCCGCAAAGTACTACAGCGCATATCCGCGTAGAGAGCTGGTGTACGCAATCCAAAGCCAAATCCGCAGACGCTAGCTGCCCTTCGATGCGTATGGTGCAGCAGCGCCGGTCGATGATAAATAGTCCACCGGAACTCCATACTTCTTTACATTCCATACCGCTTTCAAGGACACATATGGGAAGTAAGGAAGCACGGTGCTCCAATTGGACAATCCGACGTCGTGGGCGGGGCCTCCCGGCGAGATCTCGGTCTTGTCTTCCGCTGTCGTCCTGTCGCGTGGCTTAGTAAAGGCATTTGCAGCCAGAGCTCTTGAGTCATAGAATGGGTTTCAGAGCTCGGATAGCGAGCAATTGGCTAACGTCATGAGGGGGATTTCTGCCGACTGTCTATCATCTGTGGACAAGAGACGTAACTGTAAATTGACACTTTCAAAAAAACAATCGTAGCAATCAACTGAGATATCCATTTTAGTGTGTGACTGGCATGACTTAATAATTCTGCTTGTAACTTCTCGAAGCACAGTGGAACGCGGTGTCTTTTCACTGCGCTTTTCTAAAGATTAGTTTTAATTGTGCACTATCAGCGCGAATGATCTACAGTATCTACGGCATACGCTAGAGATTGTGTGTTGATTCAGTTAAGGTATTTGCGAGCCAAACAAATTCGACGTTTCTCGCTCTTACGGCAGTCTTTAGTACGTCTGGCCAAATTATATAACTGTTGTTAATTCGTAACTGTGAGAAAAAAAAACTAGCATTAATAAGCTGTTCAACGTCGACGTGATACAATGTTTGCACTATAACTGACGTTGAATGCTTCTCTGAAAATTACAAATTGCTGAAGTAGATTATCTGAAAGAGCACATTTTATAGTCTTATCAATTCGACATCACTCTAATCCAATTCCACGTGAAATTAACAGTTAACATAAGATCGCTTGGGTAACTGCTGCGCACAAAATCGGGAACCGCCACTTACGCTCCGCCTCCTGTTGAAACATTATGACGATAATTTCACACTTCTGACACTTTCACCTCTCATCCGAAGCTCGACGACGTCAGACACGGACGAACCAGCCGACCACAGCCGTTTTCTTTAAATTTATACCACGTGCAAACTTGTCACAGACACATCCGGCATGAAAAGCAACAGACGACAGTTTCCAGGCGTGCAGTAGAAGGCGTCGTAAGGATGCACCCTGTCTGGCGGGCACCAGACGTCATTCTTCGTCGCCAGACGACACAATATGGTGACCCCGCAAAGGCTTCCGTCACTTAGATGAAAGGATAAACTTTGACCCGTCCGACGCTGAACTATAGATTACAACAAGCGGCATTCGGTACAGGCCAGCGGCGTCCATGGTCGCACGTTATAGTGTACGTGGCACACGGATGAGATATACAGAGCCCACGATTGGCTGGATGGACGCCCGCGGAGATGCGTCACCCGTGAGAATGAAGACGTTGCTCGAAACGCGTCGCACACGCCATGTTACCCTTTCCCCCGAGTCGTGGTCGAGGGTGCCCGAGACAGATTGCAGGCGTCGTCGGGAGGCTGCTGCTGCTGCTGCTCGCGGAGATGCCACGAATGCTTCTTTTTACGCAAGGCGCTCCGGCTTGTTTCTCGACTATCTGTGAGGGCGTCGATGGTGGGTTTAGCGAGTTGAGCCAGGCGCAAGCTTTGAAATCGGGGCGAGGATTGCGTCCGTTACGTTTAACAGGGTAAGGTCCAGGCGGCAAAGGATAAAGCACGCAGAATAAGCTGTGCGTTAGCGTGGGAGCGCCCCAGACGACCAGCGAGGTCGAAACAGACGATTCAGTCTTGCAGATTATTCAACGGTACACAAGACTTCTGCAGATGAAAGAACAGTTCCGGATGACTGAATACTGCTGGCGATATTGCAGTTACATGACTGAATGATGCAGGCGATAGAATAGTTTCACACAACCGAATGCTGTAGACGGTATAACAGTTGCATACGACTGAATAATGCATGCGATAGTAGTCTCATACGACTGAATGCTGCAGGCGATATGGTGTATGAAGGCTACTGAATTCTGCAGGCGATAGAACAGTTGCAGACGAATGAATGATGCAGGTGTAAGACAGTTGCACACGACTCAATGCTGCCGGCTACAGAACAGTTCTAGACTGCGAAACACTTCCACAAGCGACTTCATGGCGCGGATGACAGAGCAGTTGCAGACGACTGCACGATGCTTACCATAGAACAGTTGCAGACGATAAAGCAGACGCAGGCGACAGAACATTCGCACACGACTGAATGATGCTCGGACGATCGGATGCCGCGGGGAACCGGAACAGTTGCAGGGGACTCAACGTTTTCGGACGATAAAATAAAACCGGGCGATGCAGTCGGCGGCCGTTGCGTTCCAATCATGAGTCGCCGCGAAAGTTGAGCGGTTTTTTTTTTTGTTTGTTTGTTTCGTGTGGGTCGCGGGGGTGAGGCTTCATTTTCGCGTGGCCGATGGCACTTCCACCCCGCCTCTCCTCCATGCATGGAGCGCGCTCGCGGAACACAGACCGGAAGCCCTAGGGCTGCCACCAAGTGGCCCTGATTAGCCCCAATGAGGGACTGCCCCGCGTCGTCTAGCTAGCTAGTCTGCATGAACAGATCGCGAGGGGATGTGGATTGCAAAAGAGTGAGAGAGAGAAATTGTGTACGTGCTTAAGAGAGGAGGCATATGATGAGAGGGCAAGGGTGTTCTTGTGTTGCCCCCCCCCCCCTCCCCTCCCGAACGCGCGCCATATGACCCCCCTCCTGCTGACTGACTGACTCGAACACGTAACCGTCATTCGCGCTTTTTCAAACTATTTTTTTCTTTGGCTTCGTCCGAACTTCGTGTTTCTCCAGTTAGGAATTCGCGAAACACGCGGCATCTGGTGCGTAAACGGAAATGACGTGGAAAGTGAGGGTGCGCGCGCGCGCGGTTGAGTCATCGTGGTGCTCATAATGTGCTTTCCGGTCTCGTTTAAACCCGAACGCTTCGATAACTTTTGTGGACCGTGATCTTCAACGCTAGTCCCTCATTGGAGTACTGACTGTTTTCGTCTGATGATCCGGTCGCGATGTTTAAAACGAAATTTATTGAAAGTCTCCGAACGGAGTTTCTTGCGAACGGAAGGGCGGAGTGTCTTGCGCCCGTGCAATTTGTCATCTTACAATGTCATCGGATTCGTATAATTTGTTTAGTAACATCCGTTACCAGTAACCCCCAGCACTTACGCAGCCGTTCGATATTCATTCATCTTGAACCGCGGTCTGACGTTGCTCGCACACTTGACAAAACTCAGTGACGTAATATCAGGGAAGCGTATTGAATACCCCCTACGTGTAGTAAGCATCGTGTGTCCCATTCAAAGCGTGTTGATCGCGTGGCAACATGCGAAGTTTGCATCGTGTTGTCTGCTTAGTGCCAATATGATAAGCAAATAGCTCAGATAATCCAAATCAGCATCTCCGTTGAGCCAGTCCTTCGAAGTTATTGTTAGAATTTCCAGTATGTATGTCACACCGTTTAAAGCTTTGGTGCGATCGCGAAGTCGTGCTGTGCCTGAATCGCCGCGCTCTTGATTAAAGCTAGCTCCCTCAACTTGCGGCGAGAATTCTCGAAAATCCACGAATACGCGCTATACTTTATGGGACGGATCAATTCCCAACGTTTCCAGGAATATCGTCGCAGCGCTTAACTATTTCCAGAGTTGCGTAGTTGGAGAGCAAGCCACAGGTGGCGGTTAAGCCTAACCTCGGAGACCGTTACGGAAGCAGACGTACGCGACGCGCTCCACAAAAGCGCGGGAATTCGATTGTCCTATCCGCCGGTGCATTGTGCGTTCCGCGCTCTAATATGCTGAACTGTGTCATTACCTTCGTCTAAACGGTTAACGGATCTTGAAAAAGGAGAAAGAAAATTAATCGCTACAGTAATTCTGAAAAGAAAAGATCGAACAGTTCATGCGAATCGTCGCGTCTTTGACGCATACGGTGCCGAAACGGAGCATCGAGTTAATCTCGCAAGTCTGCGCGTATCTGCTGATGCGCGTTTCCGCCAAGAAACCAGCCCTTACATCCCTTCTCAGATTACCGTTATCGGCTAGCTGACATCAGCGGCTCCGAAAGAGACCGTTATCTTGCAGCCGAAAGCTACGAGAGGCTTACTAAACATGAAATAACACGACTTTTCTATAAGCATTCGCACATCCTTCGTATTCGAAGCAGACGATCTGACCGCCAGGTTTAAAAGCAGACGGCGCCACGTCGTTATGGACTCCAGAACAGCGAGAACAAGATGAAAGAACGAAAAGAATGACGTTATCTCTCAACCGCTTCATCGATAAGCGGTCTCAAACTCACGTTTTCGTCGACTTCCCATCACGAATTCCCCGAGTCGTTGCTCTCCGAAACGTCGGCTACACGACTTCCAAGACGTAGCGTCGAAGGAGTTAGGTCCGTACGGTTGCAGACGACGCGCCATCAAGAAAGAAACATGGCCGCCATTGACGCGACTTCTTGTGCTCGCTCTTCTAGTCTTGTCTTGCTCCTCATCGTCACCGTACAGAGACGCCAAGAAGAAAGTGGATCCTTCAGGATCAGAGGACGAGGGTAGATGTCGCGCGGCCGGCGGAGAGGGAGAGGAGGTGCATGTTAGAGGGGGAGAAGAAAGAGGAAGAGAGCATATCTCTCTAGCGAGAGATACCGCGCCACATCTGGAAATTTTGGGAAACCCCTCGCCTTCTCCCCCATGCCGACATTAGCCATTGCAAACGGCCGCGTGTAGGCGTGGAGCAGCATCCCGCAAGAACCCTCCCCGCCCCAACGTTCCTACCTCCTCCTCATCTGTCCTCCTCTCATTTTGTTTCTGCCCAGAGCGTGGACAGTTTCCTTTCCCACCCCTGGGGTGGGGGGAACGGTGTACCCCCCCCCTCGCCTCCCCCCAACTGCCTTTCTCTTTCAAAACTACGGCCTGGTGGCGAGCACATGTTTAGTCTCTCCTATACCGACGAAGCGCGTCGCTGAACCCCCGGCTTGAATCTTTCGTCTGCTACGGATGCCTTCTGTTTTAGTTCGTCTGCATCGTCAGACGCAGAAGGCAACGTTACTGGAAGCAGAAGGAGGGTAGAGAGGAGGGATGGAGGAAAGATGGCGGACGCCGCTCCCTTACGCTCTCTACAGCTCTCGCGAAGCTGTGATGCGCAGTAGTTTCTCCCCTTCATCCTTTCCCTTCTCTGGGGAGGGGAAGAAGCGAAACATAACGCAAAACTTCCGAGTGAACAACGTTGCGTTGGTCTTGCTTCCCCCTCTCCATCCTCCGATCTGTTTTAGGCAACCGTTACGTGGCACCCCGCCCTGTGTTGACGCATTCCGTTGGCCTTTCTCTCGGTCGACTCTGTGACTTACTTGTCCCCTCTTTGACGGCAACTGCATTTTGCCTTGTTTGTAGCTCTCTCGTTATATCCTCACTGATCCCCCGCAATGCACACGAAGCGGCACTCATTCCTTTGGTTCCGGTTACCCGTAAATTTGTTACGCGGTTGCGGTGCGAAAAAAAGTCAAAACCGGAAAGGGCTAGAAATGTCGAACGGGTTTCTTCCGAATGCGCGTTTCGGAAGTGCTTTCACATTTCTGCGACTTCACGCAAATCTCCCTTACTTACAAGAGTAACGAGGATGATCTTATAATTTTGGGCGTTTTTACGTCCTAAAACCACGATACGATTATGAAAGACGCGTTGGTGGAGAGCTCCGGAAATTTCGTCCACCTGGTGTGCCTTAACGTGAGCCTAAAATCAGAGCACACGGGCATCTTGCATTTCACCTCCATCGAAATGCGACCGGGATTTGGTCCTGCGACCTTCGGGTCAACATTCAAGCACCATAACCACAAGACCACCGCGGCGGCAAAGATGATCTTATAGTTCCGCCAACATCAGCGTGAAGTTTCTAAATACCGTCTACTTCAATGGCTATCAAATCTCGTTAGTGCCGCAATCTCCAACTTTTGATTCGTCGCTCGTGTCATTCGTACCGGCTATCCAAAACAAGGTTTGCTGCAGTACAGCGCAAGGGAAGGAAAATATTTCTTTTATTAAAAAAAAAACAGTCGTTCGAGATTCGCACCCTTGTCTTGTTGACGCAGCCGCGCTTCGTTTTACCGTCTAAGCTCGCGTCGCGCTCATCAGCTATCGCGTTCGACCTTCGCGTGGCCGTGGTGACTCGAATATCATCCTCCGAGGGCAGTCCGGCTACGCTCTTTTCAAATAAACGTTGCTGCAACGGCCTCGATGTTGCCAAACGCGTCCGTACGCTGTCCTCTTTCAAGAGGCAGTCGCCCGCCTGTCTCTAGTAAGACTCCGTCACGCTACAACGCCCCAGGACGCGTATACAGCCGGCGACAGAAGTTTACGAGACACATACGCTAACCAAGTTAGCATCACTAACGAGAAGATGGTAATAATTCTTGAGGTTTTACGTCCCAAAACCACGATATGATTACGAGAAACGCCGTAGTGGAGGGCTCCGGAAATTTCAGGCATTTTTCCTCCATCGAAATGCGGCTTCCGCAGCCGGGATTCGATCCCGAGACCTTCGAGTATATATGCAGTGAAGCACCGTAACTAGACATCCGCGGCGGGTATTAACGATGAGAGTCAAGTGCAAGTCAAGTACAACGACAAGAGACAAGTTAAGTACAAGACAAGCGCTCTGTGTTGTCTTGACCTTTCACTGTCCACTGTCGTCGGCGCTATTGTCTCAGGTACTTTCGATGAGTTGCCCCTTTGGTGTTACTCTCACTACAAATTTGCCGACTATGTCTGCAAGTCCTTGGCAACTAGAGCAGTGGTGTTTGAACTGGTCCCTGATCTACATATTCCCAACTACCGCTAAACAAAAGCCTTATCGCGAAGAAACGTCGCGAAAGGAAACGTCTGATAAAAATCAATCACTTCACCAACGTCGTTATCGACAAGCTCGATCCCCCCCATTTCCACGAGCCACATATACCATCAGATAAACACCGGAACGGCTGAATTTGCGGATCTCTTGTCTTGTAGTCAGTTTCCTTCTCGATACGATGGAGACGAGATGCTAGGGGCACGTGTGCTTAGATTTAGGTGCACGTCAAAGAACCCCAGCTGGTCGAAATTTTCCGGAGCCCTCCACTACGGCGTCCCTCATAATCATATCGTGGTTTTGGGACGTTAAAACCCCAACAATCATTGCTATCCTTCTTGATACGTCACTACACTACGATTCGACAGCGGAGCTCGTTCTAAGGTCACCGTTTCACGGAGCAAGCCTGCGTTTCTTTCTACTACTAAGCGTGTAAGGGTAATAAAAAATAAAATAAACGAGAGGAGTGATTGAAAGCTCCGTAGTTATGTCCTAACTTGAACTCCGTTGCGCTCTGGTTTGTCGTCACAGGGATCATCGTCATCCTTTTGCAGCCGCGTGGTCCTTTCATCTGCATCTTCATTCTATCAGTCGGCACGTGTTTCCTTTCTTTCTTTTTTTTTTCCTCCCTGTTTTCGTCAAGACCGTCATCCCTTGCGGCAACTGGCTCGAACCGACGGGCACGCAACAGACAAGAGCAAGCAGGCTGCAGCGTCGACGCTGGGCTAGCGGCAAAAAAGGCGGCTCCGTTTATTTGCCTTTGCTCCTCCTAGCCGGAGCTTCTCGGATGGCACAGCTAGTCCGAAGCCGGTGCACGAGCGGGCGGCCTCCCTCTAATTGGAACCAGCGGTGGCAGCGTGGGTCCGCTGGGGTTCTCTACGCGACGAGCGAAGGGGCAGCCGCGAACAGTTTGGCATAACGTACCCCCCCCCCCCTCACCCCCTAAGCACCCCACCCAAGCCTACCCTATTTCTCGAGGCGATCCATTTCTTTCTTTCTTTCTTTCTTTTTTTTTGTGTGTGCTTGCATCCGCCACCCACGCTGTCCAACACCCCTCGGAGACTGACCCTGATGGGACCCGTCAGTGTTGCCCCCGACCTCTCCCCACCTCATCCCCCTGTTTTTTTTTTTTTCTTTCCACTACCCTGCCTGAGACACTGACGGCGATGTTGGGACCCTTTGCGACCGTCTGTGTGTCACCCCCCCCTTCCCCCTTTTTTTTTTTCTCTGAAACGTCTGGAACTGTCCCGGCTGTGAACGGCTTGTAGGTCTAGCTGTGTATGCTCGTAGCAAAACAAAATGAAAAGAACAAAAAATTACTCTCCGTTCAAGAAAGTAAAAACGGAGCGGAAGGAATGGCCGTAGCGTAAAAGAGAAACGTTGCTTGGGATTGTAAAATGGCTCCGCCTTCATTGGCAGCAACAGCGGCGGCGGCGGCGACTGGAGACGTACACTGGCTACGCGCGGGAATCTGAAACCGGAGACCCAAGTCACCGAGGTCGGGCTGCGCGAGTGTTTGTTGTGGTTTTATTTTAACTCGGGGCCATTTGATGGTGGTGGTGGTAGAAGGCTTTGCGTGTTTTGTTGTTGTTTTAATTCTTCGTGCGCTCGCGTCACAGAGTCCGTCATCTCTCGGCTCTCGCGCTCTCTCTCCTGAGTACGAACGTCGTGGTCTTGCGCAGCAAAGCATGCGCAGCAAAGCCACGATCCCGATCGCGCGAAGTGCGCACCGCCTGGTATCCTTCGGCGGGCAAGACAGTTTTGTTCGCCTCCGAAGTGAATCGTGGGGAAGGCTGGGCGTTTCAGAACCATTCTAACCACTTGTGTTGCAATGAACAAGGAACCATGTTCCCATTTTAAATTTGACGCAATGCACATTCTGCTGCGGCCTTCTCACTGCCGCGGTGAGTGGAGCCATTTAGCTGCGCAGTATAGCATCACAAAAGAAATAATTGCGTTGTGTAGTTGACAATCTGGAATAAAAAAGTATCTTTAGGTTTGGATTGGATCGTACTAGCCGGCAGTGCCAACCTGCATCGAATTGCAAACGTGCCGCTTCATTCGAAAAGCATAAGGACTTGAGCGCGTGCATGGCGGGATTCTTCTGTCTCGTAGGGTTGTGACACATTTCCTCACCTGTTTTATGGAATCGAGAACGAATTAGAAAGAGCGACCTGTCGAAGTTTGAGCTCCGTCGGACACCGCACGATAATTAATCCATGTAGGGTATTAAGTGTTCGTTAATTCTAGCTAATTTGGAGAAGTTGGCAGTGTGGCATCAAGAAACCGCACGGAGTGGGTGTTTCTGAGGCCGGTTAATTGGACAAGAAATTTCTGGAGTGGGGCCCTGGTTTCTATAAGACTACAATTACTGGTGGACGCGTACCAGACGCGTAGCCGACAGAAGGGCGCCTGCGTTGCACAGAGCCACCGTGCGCGTTTATGGTTAGCGACGGGGCTTTACATCTAAGTCCCATATCGCGCTGCATAATAAGAACGCGGATAAATGGGACTGACGTTACCGAGTGCTACGCGTCGGCTGTGCGACCGCGTTATGTCGGCACCGCGCGCTTGCGGTTGACATTAGGACACTGCTGGAATCCCCAGCTAGCCACGTAACCATTACATCACATCCATACGGTGCGCCCTTCCCACCCCCACACCTAGTGACCTTCCCATCAACCGTACTCGTCAGAGGGGGGTGGGGACCAGAAGACAAGGTGTGGGGGGAGGTTGGATGGGAAAGGGATCCTATTAGCGTACCTCTCGTTTTGTTCTTCTTCTTCGTAGTCGTCCTCAAATGCTCTCTCGGGGTCGTCCTCGTCAGCTCGCACTCCCAAGCCTCAGTCTCGCTTTCTTCATCTCATTCGCTTGCCGCACCTTGGAGAGCGAGGAACTGAAACTGTTGCGGCGGAGAGTCCGGATCGCCCCGGTCCAGGAGCTCGGGACATTGCAAAAACTCGGGCTCCCGAACGCGGCGCCGACGGCGTTCGCTGCCTCGGGGTCCGGGCCGCACGTCCGCCAAGTGCCGGCGCTCTGCGAGAAGTCCTGGCCGTGCCAGGAGCGGGCGTGTTTCTACCGTTTCTCGAGGGTCGAGGTGTACACCACGGAGGGGCGGGCGGTTCGCGAAGAAGGGGGGGTGGCGTGGCTTGACTTACCCCCCACTGACTACTTTACGGTGGCTGCTATAGTAGGAAGGGGGGGGGGCGAGGCGAAGCCAGCCCGGTCTTCTCGCATGGCACGGTGCGCGCAGCGAGCTCCTGCTGTTTTTTTAAGCCTTACCCTTATAAGGTCCCGAGGTTGAGACCCGGAGGATGGTGTGGCGGAGGGCTCGGGTCTCGTTTGCCTGCGCAGCCGGGGTTTGGGAAAGAGGGAGAGGCGACGTCGTCGTGGGGTGGGGTTTGTGGAAAGGGTGTAATTCCTTTGCATCTTCGCCCTCTCTCTCTCTTTATTTCTCTCCTTCACTCTTTTACGCAGCAGACGCCGGCGGGCCGTGCCTTGCTGGAGGGGATGTCTAGAAATAACCGCGGCGATCTAAAAACGGAACTACGGACTCCTGCTTCTGGGGGCACGAGCTCCGAAGGGGCCGGCCGGGGAGGTCTCGAACCGCGGGCGCGTTTTTCCCGGCATTCCTTGTGGCGGCTGCGTGTTTTTTCTCTCTCTTTCTTCGCTTGCTGCTGTGTCTTTAGTCTTCTGCGTCGTTTCTTTCTTTCTGTTTGCTTTCGCCGTAGTTTAGTCTACGCCAAGTATGTTAGTGTAGCTATTCAGAAAAAACTATTAGTCATTGTTAGTTTTCTCGGCATCAAACATAAGTTCCAGAGCTAGCCAGTCATGGCATCCAGACGGTCGAAGATTAGGTTCCTCTTCAAACTTTTATTTTTTTCACTTCGTTAGCTTCAATTTCTTTTCCACTACACCTTTCGCCGCCCACTTTCCCATGCCTCATTAGATTTGCAGTATTTCCTAACCGCAGCCACGGAAAATAAGTGTAGTTACGAAGATTGGTATACGTCTACCGGGGCGAAAGTTTCGATTCAACCCCCCCTTCCTAGAGAGGGTGACAGGGGGAGGGGGGGGAGGGCACCCACTTTTCTCTTTTGGCTTTCTCTGCTTGGCTCTAACTTTTGCCAAATTCTTGTTCTTGTGATTGTCGCCTTCCTTCTTCCTTCCATGCTTCTTCCGTGCCGCCTTTGCCGCGGCCCCTTCCCCGCACACGTCCGTTACCTTCACCCATCCCCCCCCCCCCCACGCCCTTTGAACACACGCACGTACGCACATTTAGGGCCGTGAGCTCCGCGCAAATAAATTGCCTCCGCTACAAACCCGTAGGGTGGTGCCTGTCGCGCCCCAGCAAGTTGCCAAGTAGCGGGTTAAGACGCGTTCCTAAGCGTAACACGGCTATGGAGGACACCTGCACTCACAGACACAACTGTAATGAAAACCAACAGACAATGAATCCAAGGAAGGTATAGCGGACGTTATTTGTAGTCATTTTAACTGTACTTTAGTCATTACCATATAAACGTGAATAAATTAAGGTGAACGAAAAGACAACTTTTCGCCGCATGCAAGGACAGAACCTTCAACCTTCAGGTAAAACGCGTCCGATGCTCTCCCACTTGAGCTACAGCGGCCGTCGTCCTCCCGTCCACTTTATCGGGTATTTCTGTGCGTGTAAACATGATAGTTTTAGTCAGCGCCGCTCGAAGCAATTGCGGCAGGCGTGGAACACACTTTTTTTTGTCAGTTGGCGTTCCCCTTTTTTCGTTCTACGTCCATAAAGCTTCTTACGACGCAAAAAAAAAAAAAAGGAAGAAGAAACGCAAGAGGGCGCTGTGGTCGTTTAGCTATTCGCGACAAGATAACGCATCTCATTTCTAGTCTCTCCACATCGTTTCTTTATGTTCACTAAGAAAAGCAAGTGTTGTGGTAAGGGGTGACGAGCGAAAGCTGCCAATCAATCATTTCCATTATCATCAAATCAATCAATCCGCAAATGGTTCTACCCAGCTGTACGGTCGTCGCGCGATTTGATTTATTTTTTTAGTCCCCGCATGGCTGTGCCTTCAAACTTGTGTATCGAAGGAAAAGTGACTAGCATGGCCACTTCTCCGCAATGTCCATAGAAGTGAATAAATGAATGAATGAATTCGTGCGGTGTGCAAACACTGGTTCAGTAGCATAGCCCACAGAAGAAAGTGAATGAATGAATGAATGAATGAATGAATGAATGAATGAATGAATGAATGAATGAATGAATGAATGAATGAATGTAGTATGGGAACACGGGTCAGCTAGACGCAGTCATTTCACGTTGGGACGCATAGTACTTCTGTATTGACAGACGTGGTGGACGGAAACGTGGCAGCTGATGCTTTCTTCGTGTTCTTCCATTGACGGCGTGCACCTCCAACCACAACCATTAATGTCGGATCTTCTATAAGAACTGGTTGTTATCGGAGCACATTCAAACGCACATTCTCACTCACTCGGTGGCGCTGTCGGTGCGCTTAACGCATCTTTATCGATACGGTTGTAAATGCGTTGCACTCAATCATTACGATGGCCACCGAGACGAGGGATAAAACGAGCGTTATCCTTTTACGCCTCCCCACTTAAGCCGCGATGGCGCGAGCCACAAGACTCGACTAAGCCATAAAGTCGTTTGAGTGTGCTAAAGGGGGGGCGCGCGTGGAGCCCTGGGATTAGACGATGGCAGTATAAACCCGCCAACTGTGCATGAACAGACGACTCAGGTCTTGCAAGAGCAGACGACGGTCTCGCAAAAAGCAGCATAGACGATGCCGGGGATAGCAGACGCTTCCCTAACGGCGCTAGGCCAGACGGCCATAACTTTTGTTTCGTACATCGTCTGTAGTGCCTCGTCGCATTAATGCTTGCGCGCCGCGCGCTGATACCCTTTTCTTGGGGTGTGTCTTCCGAGCGCTGGGGCCGTAACGGCCAATGTTTGTTTGACCGTAACGACCCCTTTCTTTTGCCCCCTAGCAGCAGCTGCGTCGTTCTTCCTTTCGCTGATTTTTCCTAGCGTGCTGCCTCCTGTTTGGTCGTTACTGTTCACTTCTTTTGTTTTTTTTTTTTTTTCTACGCGATCAGAATAGAACCGACTACGTAATCCGCCTATAGCGTCCCGCGAACCGTCCATATATGCACCAGACAGGCGCTGCCGTTTGCTAGTTCAGCGCTGTGGTTCTTTCCTTCCTTCCTTCTTTCTTTATTTCTTTGTTCATTCAAACCAAACTGCTGTGCGGCAATACTTGAAGCAAGCCTATGGCGCGTACAAACGAACCCTTGCAGCGTAACCTTACATCCATCCCTTTTCAGTACAGTTGTTGTGGTCGGAGTTAGGCGGCGTGTGTGCGTGCGCGCGTGCGTGTGTGTGTGTGTGTGCGCGCGTGCCTGCAGGGGGAGTATGCGCCTTCCTTCTGTACTGCACTGATTTCTATCTTCATCTCGCGTCTATTTTCTCTGTTCTCCGCGAGAGGGCGCAGGTCATCGCCCCTTCTTTTCTCGTATGGAAGCGCGCATGCGCGGGTCCCCCCCCCCCTTCATCCCTCTATGCGTCTGTGCAACTTATCGCCTCGTTTTCTTTTCTTTTTTTGTGACACGATTATCAAGTGCACTCTTTGGTTACTGCTTCTGCGTCGTCGACTTGCTTGGGTCTCCCGTGTCGTGTCGATTTTTTTTCTTTCTTTCTTTTTGTTTTTCCTCCGAGCTGACTGTATCACGTTCTTCCGGCTAGAGGGTGCACGTGCCAGCGAGATTCTTGCCACGTGTGACGTCAGATTTGAACCCAGCTGCGTGCCAAGGTTGCGCGAGCGTCGTCTGCTATAACAGTGACTAAAACAGAAGCTGTGTAACTTACAGTTTCTGTTTACTAACTAACTAACTTACTAGCAAGAACCCGATGTTATGTCTGCAGAACGAAAGGGTAAATTATGCCTAAGTTTTGTACGTTGATATACACAACCTCGTGCACTGCCGCGTGACATTGTTATTGTTAGGCTCTTCTAGCGATAATCTGATACATCAGCTCTGTACATCGCTGCAGATGTGCTGCTTTGCGGGCCGCTTTGGATTTGTAGTATCACCGGACGCCCCTTTATATTTTATTTTAATTCAGTGCAGCTGTTCTTTTCAGCATTTGCTGACATTCCGGTTCTGTTTCTAGTTTTCTTTTTCATAAACTTGGTGTAACAAAGCCACTTGCACGTGCGATGGCCGTGGCAGCTAAAGTAATCACTCCAAAAGCCGAAGCCGTTGGCAGCGCGTGTCGTCTGCTAAGCCGGTGGCTTACGGCTTTTTCGTCGGCTACTTACGGGGCTTCTGGCTTCCCAAATTGCAGTGAACTAGTAACCAAATTCAGGATCAACGTATGGGGGGCGGGGGGGGGGGGGGTTACGAACCGTATACCAATAAAAGTGGACCCCGTTCGATGCCTTTTGACTCGGAAACTTCGATATATACGCATATCTCTGTAATTACTGTAAATGTGGATCCCGGAGGGGATCGGATTTGGGCGTGTTAGTTGCTGTTATCGCTAAGCAGAACACGTCGCACAAGCGAACACAGAACAAGACGACGACGGGACGAGTGGAATGGATGGATGGATGCTATGTGCATAGGAAATAACTTCACTGATATTCACAAACATTCAGTACTCACAATATTGGATCGTCTCAAATATGTTCACAAATATTCACCAATATTCAGTATCCCCAATATTCGCTTTTCAAAATTATGTTCACGGATATTCACCAATATTCAGTATTCAAAATATTTGCTCTTCACAAATACGTTCAAAAATATTCAGCAAAATTTAGTATTCGCGCTCGAGAAATATTGTAAAAACTATTCACCAATATTCTATATTCACGGTATTCGCTTTTCAAAATACGTTAAAAATATTCACAAATATTCAATGTTCGTTCTTCAGGGATATATTCACGAATATTCAATAACCGCGCTTCAGAAATATTCACAACTATTTAATATTCCGTTTTCATAAATATAATAACGAATATTCACCAATATTCAATATTCGCTCTTCTGTAACATATTCTAAAGTATTCACGAATATTCGATATTCAGAATATTCGCTCTTCACTAATATTTATCTCCGTGTACTTAGATTTAGGTGCACGTTAAAGAACCCCAGGTGGTCTAAATTTCCGGAGCCCTCCACTACGGCGTCTCTCATAATCATATCGTGGTTTTGGGACGTTAAACCCCAGATATTATTATTATTATTATTATTATTATTATTATTACTAATATTTACCTATCATTGTTACTCTAACCTGTGCTTGCGTACAGTGCACCTTACCGGTTATACTGAGTTGCTAGGGCGTTCTGTGTTAATTTTTATGGGGCTGTAGCACTTTTGCTGAGGCTCCAGGTGAATTTTTAGCAACGGTTTCTAAACGCACCGGAATAAAGTTACCATTTATTTATTCATTGATTCATCGTTCGTTCGTTTTTATTTTATTTTTATTTCATTTAATTATTAAATTCATGACACTGACGTGAAATGCGCATGATGAAAATAAATTTCAGGTGATCATGGTGCCAAAATATGGAAATGTTCAATTAATAATATCTGGGTTTTAACGCCCCAGAACCACGATATGATCATGAGAGACGCCGTAGTGGAGGGCTCCGGAAATTTCGACCACCTGGGGTTCCTTAACCTGCACCTAAATCTAAGTTCACGGGCCTCTAACATTTTCGCCTCCATCGGAAATGCAGCCGCTGTGACCGAGATTCGATCCCGCGACCTTCAGGTCAGAAGTCGAGCACCGTAATCACTAGACCACCGTGAGGCGGTGCTCCTAAAGGAAATTGGTTAGTAAGTATAGATACGGTGGGATAGTACCTGATATTATAGCACCTAGAAAGGTGAGCATGTGCCGCGGGGGACGTGCTCCGGTTGGGTATATATGTTTGATCTCTCGTAATAAAGCTTTCAGTTGGTAGTAGCGCTGGTGTCGTTCCCTCCCTCTTTGTCCCTGACATAGTTCGCGCTCGACTTTTACAAGACGTATATGTACCAACTAGACCCTCTATCGGTCTTACATCATAAACGGGTATGCGTCACAGCCATTGGGTAAATCCCACTACTCGCCACTGGTCCACTAAAAATGAAGAACCCAGCAGTTCGCCCAACAAATGGGTGCCACAGAAGTCTATGCGGCCTATCAGAAAACTATCATCATCATGAACGCGTATTCGGCACAGAAATTGGATAAATCCCACTGCATACTACTTCCACTACAAAAGGAAGAAGGCAACAGTTAGCCCACGGTTAGCTCAACAAATGGCCACAGAAGTCTATGCGGCCTATCAGAAAACTATCATCATCATGAACGCGTATTCGGCACAGAAATTGGATAAATCCCACTGCATACAACTTCCACTACAAAAGGAAGAAGGCAACAGTTAGCCCACGGTTAGCTCAACAAATGGCGTGCGCGTTACC